>NW_012133796.1:0-122654 GCF_000403515.1 Pseudozyma hubeiensis SY62 | reverse complement strand
CCCCCCTTCCCCCTTCCCCCTTCCCCCTCGCTCGAATTCCCGAGTCGATGCTCGCGATTCCCTCTCTGTCCAACCATCATCCCCTCCATCGCCGGTAACACCTTGGCTGGCGAGATATCCGAGAGCGCGATCAGCTCTACCAATCCATCTCCTCTCTCTCGGCGCAGAGTACCCTAGCAATCCTTGCGTCGTCCATCGTCCTTCCGCGTCAGCTCGACTCGTCGCTCCCACGTCTGCGCCCATTGCCTACACAGTTCATCTGCAGTCGCTGCTTTCGGCTCAACCAACTCCCACCGCAGCTGCATTTCCCACCGTGCCTGGCAACCGTCCCACTCCCTGGTCTCTTTCTTCGAGCCAGCAAGATTTGCTTTACCTTTGCAGACTCGACGCTCGATCGCAGGCTCAAACTCAAATCTACCTCGTCGTCGTCGGACAACCACCGTCCGCGCTTCACGGTTCTGCGCAAAAAGTGGTAAGACTGCTGCGTCTTCGACTTCGAGTTCTGCTTGCCGTTTAAAATCATTGGCGCCACCAGCTTCATTCAGCACCAGCCGCCGCAGCGCAACTCTAGCCGGTCTTTTCCATCAACACGTGTCGCTTCGAACGTCCATTGCTGCCAACTTCATCTCTTCGGCTTGTCGTTCATCCTTGCAGCCCGCTCGTGTGACCGCAGCTTCACAGCAACGTAGCGTTACGAGGCTCGCAGTACCGGTCGCTCTCGCCGCCACTGGTCACTCTCTCAGCGTGCCGCGGACCGCCTAGACTCGAGTCCGCGTCCGGCAACAGCGTCTGCGTATCTTGGTGCTCGTCACATCATCAGCGCCTACCGTCCGTCTCGCTTGATGCTCGTGCATCACCGCCCTGCCTAGCCGCTCGCACTCTCACGGCGAATCCCATCTCCGCCAAAAAAACGTCCGGCCGACGGATAGAAGATGGCGTCTGCCCCCACACCAGCTCCTCTGCCCGCTCAATTTCTGCATTCCGATCTCGCAAGATCCAACATCGGCGCAGCAATCGATCTCCGCACCATCTCGGCGCTTCCCTCCCCGTCCTCTTCTCCAGCTTCGCCTGCATCGCCAAAGCCGCGACCACGCGCATATCCCTCCACCATGGCGCCTTCACCTTCGCACTCGTACGTCGAGAACCCGCGCACGTACAACAACCTCGCCTCAGCATACAGCAAGCGCAATGGGACCGCTACCACAGCAACCTCGTCTCGCACTGCGCTCGGCTCGGACGACGCGGTCCAGAAAGCGTATGCGTCACGCGACTCGTCACAGCGCATGCCGTCGCACTCCGGCCCTTCTGCACCGATGCCGGGCGTACAGAGCCGCGTGTACGGTCTCACAGCTGATCTGCGCGAGCAAAGCACTCCAACAGCAGCGAATTCTCCGGCGCTGGACGATGCGACGCGCATGGCGAGACTGCTCAACGAGCAGAAACCCAACTTCAGCGTCGAAGTGTTTGCTTCTTCCTTCGACAACCGTGGCTACCCCGTCATCTCGGGTCGAGCCGCTACGGTTCGCGGGATCGTTCGTATGCCCGCAGCTACGGGTTGCGATGTCATGATGACCATCTCTGCCCACACCACCTCCGGATCACCCGCAGCCGTATGGCAAGGAATCGCATTGGCACCGTATTCCGCTGGAGGTGAAAAGACCGTCTTCGAAATCAAAGACCGCCTCGTCGCAAACTACGACCTCGTCAAGCCGCGTGCTGCGTATGCACCCAAGAACGAAGAGATGATGGAGCCACCGCAGCTGTCGAAGGACGATCTAGTGCTGCCCATCCCCTTCCAGGTGCAGTTGCCGTTGGGCAAATCGACGCGCTTCATCGATGGCGAGATGCAGGCTGTGCCCGTCTCGCTTCCGCCCAGCTTCGAGATCAGCTCCAAGCACGCAGCGCAGGAGAGGCGAGACATCCGCTTGGCGACAAAGGGCAAGGCAAAAGTGCCCATGGCAAAGGAACTCCTCGAAAAGGGCTTCAGCAAGGTGTATCGTATCGGATGCTACTACCAGGTCACCTGGACCTTGATCCGTTCGAGCAAGGAAAAGTCGAAAAAGTCATCCAGCAAGTCGGCAAAGGAACCTGCCGAGGGTGACTCGTTGACGCTTCCCTTCATCTTCATGGGCGAACCGACGAGCATGCCTCCTCACCCACCGACGCTTCCCAGCACCATCAGCCCGGATGTGTTTTTGGAGCAAGACGTCACCCTTGGCGATCAGTGGAGCGTACATCGATCGCAGGCAAAGTGGTCCGGATCGTTGCTCAAGGCGTCTAGGAAGACGGTCGATGTGGAGATGCACCTTCCCAACCCACCTGTGCTGCAGGCGCCCTCGGTGCTTCCTGTGATGGTGGTGTTGCGACCTACGGATCCGACGCTGCTTATGCAGGTGCGAACTCGAGCGCCGAGCGAGACGTCGACCGCACCAGGTTCCCCCGCTGTAGCGCAGGTGGAAGATCCGATCGAGATGATGTCTTCGCCTACCGCAACATCGCGCGCATCGACGGTTGCTGCATCGCCTCCGCTGCAGCAGCAATCGTACTACCGACCATCGCAGCAAAAGGATGCCGACACCGAGTCGATCAAAACCACGCGCAGCATCATGTCCCGGTTCATCAAGCCTTCCACGAGCCTGGCGCGCCTTCAAGCATCACCCTCGCGTCGAGGTGGCTCTAGCATCTTTAGCGGTCGACGACCCAACACCGCCCCTAGCTCTGGTAGCTCCGATACGGGTTTCACCGATGCCATGACCGATCGAACGTTTGTGACGGCGGGAGCACTTCCGGATCTGGTCAGCTTGGTGTGCGTCTCGTTGATCCAGACGACGTTCAGCAGCAACGACAATATCAACGATGGACCTGAACACCGACGCAAGCTGCTCTCGGTAGCTGATCTGGAAGAGGTGGACGTGCACGCGCTGCTGGTCAACTCGGACTCTTCGGGAAGCCAAGGCGGGTCTAGACCTGGATCAAGCCGTTCGCCGGAGGAGATGACGCAGATCAACGAGGCCGTGTCGGCAGCGAGGGCGGCAGGTGTGCGTGTTCTGGTGGGCAACTTGAAGGTGGCAGGTGCAACGCCTCCGAGCTTCCGATGTCACGGGCTGGAGGTCAAGTATGCGCTCAAGGTGGATCTGTTGCCGGCCAACAGGTACGGGGGCAGTGAAGGGGTGGAGAAGGCGATGAAGAGTTTGGGTCTAGGAGGTCGAAGTCGTGGATTCTCGGACGGTTCGAGTACCACAGCTTCGATGCACACCCAGACGCAGTTCACGTCGCTTTCAGGTGGAAGCAGTCCACCGACTACACCGCCCAACGTCATGTCACCTTCGTTGTTCGGCGGTCGATCGCCACCAGAAGGCCCTGCCAATAGAGCTTCACCGATGCAAAACGTCGGCATGGCCATCTCGACCACGGACGAATCAGCCGTTCCCGCCGAGGAAGTCAACAGGGCACCGTACCCAAGCGCCTTCCCCACGCATCAGTACCTGCAACAACAGCCCGGAAGAGCCACGCCTTCGACCTACTCGGCTGCGTCTACCAGGACAGGCTGGGGTGGAAGTGGTTACAGCGAGGCGAGCGGTATGCAGAGCAGTATATACATGAGCGAGTGGGGCAGGGATAGGAAGACGGTGAGCAAGATCAACAAGACGATCGGCGAGATGTGGTTGGACATCCGAGTCGTTAGGGGCTATGGTGCGTACTAAGAAGAGGAGATGGAGGGGAAATGATCCAGCTTTAGTTTTCGTTTAATCTAGTTCCATTGTCCTAGTGATAGAAGCCATGGCTGTGCTGTCTGTGAGAGAGTCAAGATGGTCTCAAGTGACAGCGTCGCAGTATCACTTGGCCGTAGTACGTGTACGAACTTAACACGGATTATCAATTTTCCTGACGTCAAAGTGCGTGCGTCACATGGACCCTGAATCGGCTGTCAAGCGTGCTGCAGGGCAGGGACCAATTCTACGCCGACCGTGCACGCAAGAAAGCTCAGCTTGGGTCTTTCGACTCAGCCATTCAACCACTCGACATCTGTTCTCTTGTCTCCGCTATCATCATCAAAATGTCCCGCAATCCACTGGACCTGCCGCTGCCTCTGGTGGTGGACAATCTCTTGCCACTTCTTTCCAATCGCGATCTGGCATCGCTCCGTTCCGTCTCGAAACAGGCAAAGGCACTAGTCGAAGACCAAGTGCTCTGGAAACGTAAGGTGCTTTCCGACTTCACCTTTCCCTCCCACGCAACCGCTCGCGTCGGTGGATGGTACAACCTCTACACTGGACTCAGCAATCCGCAAGTATACGTCTGGGGTCAGACCAATAACGGTCGTCTCGGTATTCCCAAACTCGACCAACCCCACTCCGTCCGCTCCGACGTAGATAGGGTCGATCAAGGTATACCTTACCCCATCAAGCTCGATACTCTCACTGCTGAGCATGCATACGACCCGGTTGAGCCGAGAGACGAGAACGAGGACCCTCTAGGCGCAGTCGTTGAGATCATAGCGGGTGGGTGGTCATTCCATGCTCGGACTTCAACGGGTAGAGTCTTGTATTGGGGAACCATGGACGGCGAGTTTCCATATTACGGTCCGTCCCAGTCTTTGAGGTTTCCGAGTAGAGTCGTTGTCAAACCGAGGGTATTGACAGGCGTATCAGCCATCAAATCGCTCTCGGGAGGAAGATGTCACGCCACAGCGCTAACAAGGGACGGTCGTGTGCTAGAATGGAAAGCCTGGGGATCGGTTTGGGAGCACCAAGGCTTGCCACAGAGTATCACCGCTCCTCCCAGGTCAGAAACCAACACTACACGACAGCAAGAGCCTGATGTACCCAGTACCAACATCAAGCAGCTCGAAGCAGGATGGTCCTTTTCGGCCATTCTCACCCACACTGGTCAAGTGTGGCTATGGTACTCTGACTGGAGCGCTCTGGCTTTCAGAGACACCTACTATCGCGATCATCCAGAACAGGCGGAACTTCATGCGGACCCACCGGGCATCGAGCACCAAAAATGCTTCCCGATCAACATCGCCCCTGTCCAGCTGCCCTCCGTCGATGCTGTGCAGGATCAAGACGGTGACACGGATCGAATCGTACAGATCGCAGCGGGCGAAGATTTCGTCATCGCCTTGACGGAGGCGGGAACACTGCACAGGATGGATCTTCACCTCCCCCAGCCTACTCCAGAAGATATGAGGGCGCTTGTTGGGATGGTGGCAGACGCAGATCCTCGTGACCATCGAAATTTCCTTACTAGGCAGACACATGCATCCCAGTTACGTTTTCTCCGAACCAGAGCTCGATGGGAGAGGCTTTCCTCCTTCGAACGTCCCCAATCACTACCATCCTTCGACGCAGCCTGGGTGGGTCAAGGTTGGGTGGTGGGCAAGATCTCCCACATCTCTGCGCATTTCAGAAGTTTCGTCACCTTCCACACCATCACATCTGCCGAAGGAGGTGAAGACACGCAAACGCTCGTCTTGTTGGGAACTGCCACTGGGTCGGAGCCACAGCTCATACCAGAGTTGCAAGCGAGCGGCGTGATCAAAGTGACCATGGGCGATTATCACTGGGGCGCGCTAACCGAGAAAGGCGAAGTGTTGACGTGGGGTCAGTTCGCAAAGGGTGCCTTGGGCAATTGGGAGGTCCCTTGGAGTGGTGGTCGTGAGGAGATAGATGAGGTGCGGGATGTGGGGGCGGAGGGGGATGAAGGAGAGAGAGGCTGGTTCTCGAACGTAGTAGCGCTTCCTCAGATTTTGCGGGGCGGCTTTCAGCCGAGGATCGGGTTTGCAGGTAGAGGCGGCCGAGCAGGACGTGCGGCTCCCAGTGCGGCAGGGGCCCGGACGCAGAGCATGGACAAGGTGGACGTCCCGACACCCATCAAGATTGTCCCGCGAGGAGGGGAGGGCAAGGGCAAGCCGTTTGCGTTTGACGTGGCGTTTGCCGGCTGGCATTCGTCCGCGCTGGTTATGGATGTTGAGGCGGAGGAGGGGGGGTAGATCACTTTTTCACGCGGGGTCAGGCAGGAACGGGTGGTCAGGCACAGATCGGGACAGTGGTGCAGAGCAAGTAAGATGCATTCAAGAAGAGTTCATGTGATGCTGTGATGAGAGAATGTGCTCATGCGTGGGGTGAGAGATGTGATCACGCGTGTTGTGCGTTCGGCTGAGCTGGATGCGTCGCTGCGGCGGGTGGATGCGGTGCGCTCAGGGGTGAGCTTGGTTGCGTATCCTGGTGGTGGAGCAGACCGTCTTTTTCCCGGGTCTGTGTCCGCGAGTGTTCGGTGTTCCACCCGAGCTGTGCGGTGCTCGCATCCCTTGGGGCGGCGCCGGTAACGCTTCTGACGGCCATCAGTTTGTCGTAGAAGCCGGTTCCGACGGGCGGGTGTTCGCTGGTAGGGGTGGTGCTGGCGGTGTTGACGGTGGAGGATTCGTTGCTCTCGGTGGCGGTTCCGGTGGTGGAGGGAGCGGAGCTCGACGTGGGGTAGAGGAAGGGAGAGGAGGGGCTGGGCATTTGTTGCAGCTGGTGTTGGTGGTGGAAGTGAGGTTTGGCGAAAGGGTTGGGTTGAGTGTCTGCGAGGCGATTTGAGTTGCCTCGACCGACTCGGTCACCGCTCTGTTCACGACCATCACCGCCGCCACGACCGTTGTTGCCACCGCCGTTGCTGCCAGGTCCACCGCTGCTGCTGCCGCCGCCGCCGCGATTGCTGCCTCCGTCGCTTCTACCTCCGCCCGCGCCAGCCCCCGCACTCCCACCTCTTCCTCCGCCTTCCTCCGTCTGCTGCCTCTCCCACCTCTCCGCCGCAGCTTCGTCCTCCTCAAATTCACCCACACTGTCATCCTTTCGCGTCTGACTCAACCTCGTGAGCGTCGCCAACAGGCTCGACATGTAGCCGAACCCACTTGTCAATCCGCCCCTGTTGCCCGTTCGATTGAGCAAGGCCGAGACGACGTAGATGATCTTGTCGATCAGGCTCTGTCCGTTGCTCGCAAGCGCGTCGAGCGGGAGGTCGTTGAACGTTCGCAACAGGTTGGCTGCCGCCTCTTGCCACGCTTCTCCTTGCACGTCCTCGGGTGCGGAAGCGGTGGCGGAGAGGTGAGAAGGTTGTCGCAGCTTGAGATCGCGAATACGCGTGGTGACCATCTCGCGGTATTCGGTGACGAGGAAGCGAACGAGCGATTCGGTGGTGACAATGTTGGCGTGCATGGTGCACATGGGCGAAAGCACCGGTGTGGCGGAAGGCGGCGGTGACGGTCGGAAGACGTTGACCAGGTCCACCATTGTGAGGCTGCCTGCAGGGTCGCTGGTGTCGGTGTTGCGCGGCGTCAGTGCAGGAGGGGGGGTGAGCACATGATGCGGTGGTTGTCCTCCTTCTACCCCTGCAGCATTCCCTGTGCTTGCACCGCCGACACCAGGCGAATGAGTCGCCGAAGAGTTGTTTGAGCTACGTGCGTCCGCGTTGGGCAAGCCATCGCGCGTGAACGTCTCGGCCGGCCATGGCCAGGGTGACGTGCCACTGAGATGGTTGCCCAGTGCTGTCTGAGTGGCAGCGTCAAAGCCGATTGCTTGCAAGAGAGGCGCATCGTGCTGCTGTTGCTGGGGCTGACCGCGGGCGGAGACCGTCTCGAGCGCAGGAAGGGCACTGCCCGGCCGACGGATCGGTTCGGGCGGCGAATGTGAGTAGACCGGGTTGCGCAGCTCCTCCGGCATCTCGTCGATGGCCCGCTGCAGCCTGCGCAACACGTCGGCAAGGTAGCGGATGCGAGATCGAGCTACCGAAAGATCATCGATCGGGAAACGACGATCGCGACGATACGACTCGAGCAGCTCGAGCATCACCTGGTGCAAACGCGTCACCGTGAGGAATCCGTGAAGCAAGCTGGGAGTCCTCTGGATGTGTCCGGGCCGCGCCAGCGCCTCTTCGTCGACTGCGAGGGGTAAATCGACGCAGGCATCGATCGCGTGGATGAGCGCCGGTTCATCCTCCAACATGGCAATGGTGGTGGAGCTTCCGTGCAAGATCCAAAACATGCGTTTGCGCAATTCGTTCTCCACAGCGTTGGCCGCAGGGGTCTGATAGTGCGCAAAGGATGAAGCATCGAGGCCATATGGCGCTGCGCCCCTCCTCGAGTCGTTCTTGCGCTCGTCGTGCAGGCCCAGCGTATAAGCGACGCGGACCGCTTCGGCGAGAACCGCCTTGCCTGCATTGATCTTGCCAACGGTGCCGAGATAGATGTGATCGCAATAGAGCGTAGCAACGTGCAGCAGCTGCGGGGGGTCGTACACGCGAGGCTGCATCCTGCGCGACGTGAGGTGGCAGATGCGGTGCAACCTTCGATACACCGACCACGGAGCAGGGATGACGGTCCTCGGACATTGGATCAACGTATATGATGTGAGACTGAGGACGAAGGCGAAGAAGGCGTGATCGCGTTCATCCCTGCGATTGAGAAGGTCGTGGCTGAACGAGGGGCGATCCACGATGGGCAGCAGCGGCCACAGATAATGGAAATAGAGAGACACGATGGCGAGGAAGGTCTGACGCGGGGCAACGTCGTCGAGCGATCGTGGCCGGATGACGGGTCCGCAAGACATGTTGGAAAGACTCGGCCCATCCTTGCTCTTGCGACCAGAGGCCGCATCGGCGTTTCCAGCGCGTGTGAGTACATCGAGATCGGAGGAAGGGGTGCCAAAGTGGAGATTTGGCTGTCGCTGCTGCTGGTGGTGGTGGTGCGATTGATGTGCGCTGGGCTCGTTCGTCTGCGGTAATGACGCTGATATCGGCACCGGAGACTGCACGCGAGAGAACGAAGGGATGGGAAGAGGTAGCGGCGTCGCCCGGCCGTCGGGGACAGCAGAACCAGCTGCCATCTCAAATGATTGCAAGTGATCCACCAGCGATGCTGCGGGATGCTGCTGCTGGTGATGCACCTGTGGCTGCGAATGAGACATGGATGCGAGTGGTGCTGCAGAGCGTGAGCTGCCTGCATCGGATCGCGGAGGACCATGCCACGACGAGCCTGCATAGCTGCCGGGAGTGGCAGAGGAGGCGCCAGACATGCTCATGGATGGTGATGGACCTGAGAGGCCGCCCATGTTGTGAGGCGAAAAGTCGAAGGGCGATGCCGCCGACATACCGGCGAACTGACTCGGTGTCATAGCAAGCATTGAGTTGTTGAGGTACGCATCAAAGTTGCCTCCTCCCCAAGACGAGGAACGGGTCTGTGTACCGGCATTGCTACCGCTTCCGGTCGCGATGCTCTGCGCCGTCAAAGCGCGATACCAGCTGTCGTCGTTGGGAGAGTGGCCCGAGGTGCTTTGCTGAGCATGTGGCGACGGGCCTCCGAGATGAGTCGGATGCGCGTCAACGAAGGCGGATGTGGACGTTCGAGAGTGCGAGGATGGAGTGGCGGCCTGGTGCGTGTAGGGGACGGTCGGTTTGGCTTGAGCGTCTATGTTTCTTCTGGCGGTCTTGGCAAAGGAGCTTTGTGGACCGGGCCGTTTGGGTATGTAGTCGAAGGTACACTTTGCATCGATCGCACGACACTGAACGCATCGGTTATCTGCCGAGGCGTCGAGGCCATCGACTTGAAGTCGAACACATTTGATCTTGCGTGAGCGGCAGGTATCGCAAGACTGAGGACGCTTGCGCTTGGCGGCTTGCTGCAAGCTATTGTCGGATGCAGCGTCGTCAGCCGACCGTTTACCGGGAACCCCGGCGACCGTGACGTTGTGGGGTGACGCTGAATTGTGGGACGACATGGCCACTTGATGTATGGAGTCGTGAATCGTGAACAAGAAGGACGAAGGTGTTCAAGCCAGCTGCATGGTCAGTGTCGAGAGATTGCAGAGGGTCTCACGTGCGCGGATCGTCAAGACGGTGAAGGCCGTGTAGTCGGAGTAGCAGGTGATGCACTGACGAGCGAGACAGGGATGAGATAGAGACGAGCGACGCGGTCGGGTCAGTGTCGTATCGAGGATTGACAGAATTGGATGTCTATGAGAGAGGTTGTGCAACTCGGGAAACGATCCGGGCGGCAATGCGGGCGGAGGACGAATGTTCGTTGCAGACTATGACTGCTCTCAGCGGGGGCGAAGATGATGCTAAGTGGGCGATAATTGTTTGTGATGGCTGTCCGCGAAGGAACGAGACGATTCCGCGTCGAGGAGCTGTAGACCGGCCAGACGGCAAGGGTGCAAGGTCTTGTTTTCGAGGAGCAAGCTTCTGCGTCGAGAGACACAGGCAACCTGGGGGACGAATGAGAGTCGAACGATGGAGAGACAGACCGCAGAGGTGCAGCAAGCGTCGATGGCAGGGGGACGGGATGCAAGCAGGATGCAGGGTCAAGACAAAGGGCTGACGAGCCTGTCCGAGCCCGGATGATAGTCGTCACCCGTAGAGTAAGTGCGATGGTGCGAGACTTCCAGTGTCGACGAGCTAGACAGAGCAGCGGCAGCAGCGTTCCGGCGATTTGTTCGGTGGAGATGAAAGTGCTCTATTGGTTGGATCTCTTGGTTGATGATCAATGGATCAGGACGAGGCGATCCGAGTGGCTTGAGAGGCAAGCTGGCGAGCTGGCGAGGCAGATGAGAGGTGGGCAGCGATGATGCAGGCGCGATGCATGAGAGCCAGCCAGCCAGCACCTTGTGCAGGTGCAGTGCTATGCGATGCGAAGAAGGACTGCAGAGATGATGATGCGATGATTCGAGGTAGATGAACCAAACTGATCAGATCTGATGAGCAAAAATCGGCAAATGCAACAAGCAGGCGGTCGTGCATTTGTTGCGTCTCTGCAGCGCCTTGCCGAAGCGAAAAAGAGAGAGAGAGACATCGCGAGACCCTGTCATGTCACCCTTTCGAACGGCTCGGCTGTCGAGCAGATCCTCTTGGCTTCCCATTGCCGTTACATTGTTGTCATTCCCGTTCCCCAAACCTTTTTCGCTTCCGCCCTGGGCCGTGCGTGTTTTTCGCGCTTCTTCTTCTTCTCCTGCTTTGCCTTTTCCGGGAAAAGGTCCAACTTCGGTCGAGGAAGGGATTTGCGCGTGCAGCATCTATTGAGGCGAAAGCGGGAGACATGAAAGAATAATGGGCGCGTCGAAATTTTGGGGGGCACTTTGGCCCTCAGGAAGTTCGAAGTCCAAAATTTCCCTTCAAAAAGAAAAAGGACAAGGGTCGCGAGAAGAAAAGAACCGAAAAGCAAATCGATCGGACACCAAACGAAACTTTGTGTTGGCGGCTGACCGTGACACCCGCGCGAGCGGATCGAGAGAAGGGTCGGAAAGCTCTCTGCAGCTCTGGGGAGGCCAGCGCCGTCGTTGGAGCTGCTTTGCGTGTGCGTTTCGGGAGCAATGTCCACGATCCACCGAACTCGCTGTTGCTAAACACAGTATCCATCTGTCTTCGCGGCTGGTGCAGTATCAACGGACTAGTGAGGGGTGTCGACCATGCTTCGAAGGTCGACGCTAGGCACAGAGATCGAGCGTCGATAGACGGGAAGGCTGTCCGAACCCCAATTTGCACCCGAGGGGAAGTAACGAGCACGAGTAAAACATACTGCAGATCGTGCTAGCAACCCTGTTGCTGCCGCATCAGAGCGTTGTGAATCCTCTCGATGCCACGATGCGTCGATCCACACACCAGTCGTCCCTCTCGAGCCCAGAGCGTGCGCCGCAAACCTCCTCCGCAGTGCCCGTCATGTTGCTCTTCGCCGCCTTCAGGATCCACGTCCTCGAGCTTAAGCAACACTACTGACAAATAGCAGTAGAAGAGGTTGATATGTGCGGATGGCGCTCGCAGTGGTCTCGGCAGTCAGGGCGGTTGACCTTCTAAGCGAGGGGCAAAGCAGTGAGAGCGAATTCTACCAAATCTGGATGAGCACCGCGCGTCGATTTGATTCCTGATCGATAAACAGAAATGATCTGCAGACTCTCGCCGTATTGGAAACGCTAGGCTCCTCTGGGCTATCGTCCGTCCTTTGCGTCCCCGAGGCTGAACCGCTGAGCGAGTTGTGTGATGAGACGAGGTCATGCGTGAGTTAGCCTAGATGGCATGTCCGTGGAGGGTCGGTGCTGGTGTCGGATCCACTCAGGTCCAAGACGTTCAACCGTGCGTAAGAAGCTTGCGCTCGCACGATCGCCTTGATCGCTGTCCTTGCTCCTCCGACGAGTCGGTCTTGCTGCAAGTGATGGAATTGTTGCCAGTAACAGTAGCAGAGATGGACGACCAAAAGTCTAGTGGTTGATCTGACTGCGCATTCACAATGCTTGGTAGTCGATGCCGCGACTCGTTCGTCGTGAAACGATGCGCCGATGCACCAACAGCCTCCGTGACTGTGAAGGGGCAGAGGCAATGGACTGCGAGGCTACCCGTCGGCTCTGTAATCTTGGGGGAACTGCTCTGTTTCGCGTTTGCATCCAAGCGTCTCGTCGACGGTAGCACTGTTCCATTGGCAACGAGTAGTCGGCTCTTCCAGTGCCCGAGGCAGCAAAGCTCGGCAGCGCCGACTGGGCGTGGCGCAATGTGACATTAGGTTGTCTGTCGCATTCGTCGTAGCCGACGACACTCGGCGACGCCGACCCTTCCCTCCATCGGTCGTCGTGTATTTCTGTTACGCTGGCGTAGAGGTCGAGACGAACGCTACGATAGCTCGGCCACAACTGAAGAGTCGATGTGTCGGTCGGAGGTGGAGACGACACTCTTGTCACAGTGTATCAGCTCGGCTTGGATGTCCATCTATGCAGAGACTCGTCTTCCATCTTTGGCGCCGTCCAGATGTTGACCAACGTCGATGATCTTGGCTCGGCCTTTCGCCTTGATACGAGCTGCGATCGGATCCGGCAAAGCTGGCTGCAAAGCAGGTAGACCAGCACTTTGGGCTTGCGTGGCTGTCACTAAGCTGCTCTTTCGCTGAACGCTGCACTCGATCGCGATGGGCGAGGACGACTGGATGGGCAGAAGATGGCTGGCGTGTTGGATGCTTGCAAGGCGCTCGTTCCCTAGAAGGGGGATTCTTCAAGATATGTTGCCGTCCGGCCATGTCACAGGAGCCATCAAGGTGGCCGTCGCATTCGATGTCGAACCGACAACTGAGATCTGCACGATGCCATCATGGTCCGTGTGTTGATTTGAGGCGACAACGGTAGCACGCAATATGGCCGCCAATGTCGGGAGGACAGCGAAGTCGAGATAGTTCTAGCCTGGACGGAGCGGAGGAGGCGCTGGTGTTCGGTTGCTGCTTGCTGTGCGATGCCTCAAGGAGCTAGATCAAGGAGCTCGAGTGGTGGTGGGAGGACGCAGATACCTGGTGTGCGAATGCAAGTGGGAGGGACCTTCTCATTTCGCAGGTTGCACCGAGGGTTCCCATTCACCGACAGCGTTGGACCGAAAGGGCAGTAAAGTATATAGGTAAGTTGAGCCGAGCTCGGAGTGATTTGTCGGTGCTTGTGTCGACAAGTCCTGCTGACGAGCCGAAGGAGGGGAGCGAGCGAGCAACTAGAAGATCCAACAAGCCGGTCCGAAGCCGCCGTGCTCCCGCGTCTTTCCGGAGTTGATTCTGTGGTTGCCGTAGCCGTCTGTCTGCCTCTCGAGCGAGATTCCCGAGCTGTCTTTGCCGCTCTCATCGATCCAATCAGGCCCTCGAGACCTCATTCCGTTGGCACCTCAAATGCGATGTCGGAAGCCCCTCTCCATGTCGCTATCAAGATGGCGAGCCTTTCACGACTTTGGAAACGATTCGGCTGGTCCGGCTTTCAACGTCAATTCCAACAGTGACCGCGACAAAAACGCAAGAATTGCTGCGCTACGGAAACGTTCTCGGATCTTTCCATTCCTGCCTCATGTGGGGGAACAGTCGGCTGGAAATTCTCGACCGCCAAAAAATAGGCCCACAAGGTCTTCGGAAGAAAAACGATGGGCGAAGCGGTTATTTCGGTCTTCTCCTCTTGGTGCTCGGCAGACGAGCACGGTTGGTGTCGAGGTGGCCAGCGTGTACTCCAAGTGATACTCACTTATGACCGCGCGATTTGCCGTAAGTTCTTCTGCCTGGAGGCCTGGAAGCAGGCATCGAGTGCGGACCGACTGGCACATGGCGTAGCCATTTCGGCTCTGGAATTCGCCGACGTGAGAGTTCGAGCGAGGAAGAACCAGACGGCGCGACATTCCACTCGAAAGCTTCTTTCGGCGAGACTCTGGCTTCTCATGGACATTGAGGTTGCCGGTCACTGTCGGTTTGAGACGCCCCCAATTCCTGTTCATGAGCTGTATGTCACGTCTATGTCGCTCTTCAGCTTTGGTTCCCCAGAGACTGGCCACCTCGGACCGGCGTTCTGTATCCTACTTTGTGGGTTCCTGACGAGACCATGCGGCTGGACAACACACGCGAGCAGCTTGAGGTCTAGTTTCTCCGACGTCAAAATCTCGTTTGGAGTGTACGGGAAAGATTGCCGAACAGTGCATCGCCTGACATCCTAGGCTTCGTAGGAAGGAGAGTTTGACGATCTCATGCTTCTACATTGCCGGTCCCGATGTCGACTCACTCTGGCCTTGGCCATCCGGGCTTCAGCTACCCGATCCTCTTTCGGTCACAAGGCAGGAACCGTTGAACGAGAGCGACACAGCCTCAGTGACTGGGCATGTCAACATTCACTGCACAAAAGTTGCATTGCAGATCAGCCAAGCACCAGATTGACAAAGTCGAGAATCTTGTCGACGTACGACTCGGGCAGCTTGTGAAGAGCGACAAAGTCCGATGCGACCTGCCTCCTATCATCGGCCCGATTGATGGGTAGCGGCAGGGGCTCGGCATCATCCGATACATCGATGCGAAGCACGAAGTCGTACCTTTCGCCTTGGTATTCTTGGCCTTCTGCGTTGCATTGCTGCTCGACAGAGCTGGAGTCGGCGTGGTCTGCTTGAACGTCGAGCTGGCGCTGCTGTTGGATGTCTGACGCTTTCTGTGCTTCGAAGGCGGCCTCGCTTGCCGAAAGCGGTGCGCCATGGAAGTCACTGTCCGAAAGCGATGCTGAGGCAGGCGGGTGGCTCGAGTAGACCCGGACGAGCGCATCGCTGCATCCAACGACGACATCGTGCGACTCTGGGAGGATGGCGATGGACCAGACCGAGATGACGGGAACAGCTACGGTCTGGATCAGCTCCCCAGAGGCCCAATTCCACACACGAAAGGTGCCATCCTCGCCGCTGCTCACCAGTCTAGGCTGCGCAGTGTCGCGCTCGATGAACGCTGCGACATCGTACACCAAGCTCTCATGTCCCCTCAGGATTTGTAAGGCTTCTCCGCCGTTGCCAGGTGTAGGGCTTCGACGAGCATCGAGAGACCATATGCGGATGGTGCCATCGTTGGACGTCGATGCAAACAGCGGCTCGTTTGGGTAGTATGTTGGGTTGGCATCTGCAGGCGCGGTAGCTTTGCCGTCCTGGCCGCTCGTTGGGGGCAGCTGGGGAAGAACGTGTAAAGAGCGCACGACATCCGTGTGACCAGCGTAGACGGCGTGTAGCTGCTCGCCGTGGAAGAGTCGGATGAAGAGGTCCGCGGACGAAGTCAAGTATCTCCCTTGCTGCGAGGCGCCTGACTCCGCTTCCGATGCGGTCATCGATGGAGGCTGGACAATCTGCACGCCCCATACGGCCTCATCATGGCCGCGAAGGACAAACTTGGTGCTCCACGTGGCAAGCGTTGGATCCCAGATCCACACCCTTGCCGTCTTGTCCCAGCTTGCCGAGATGAAGACAGGCGGTTCATCTAGTTGTTCTGCTTGGTGACGAACATGGTAGCTGTAAGCTTTGAGGACCGAAATGTTGTCCCAATGGTCCGAGAGCACCTGCAACGGCTTGTCGGAACGGAGTGGATCGAAGCAGCGGATCTGCGAATCGAGGCTGCCCATCAAGATCTGGCCGCGTGGCAGGCCGAATGCGGGCGAGGGAGGGACAAAGTCGACTGCATTGCAGAAGCGCTTTCCTTGAAAAGATGCTCCCTTGTCAAAGCTGGGTGCTGATTGTGAGGGTTCAGAGGAAGAAGGGCTGGGCCGGGACCAGCAGGTGGCAGTCTCGTCACGTGAGCCAGAGAGCAGCGCCTCTCGTTCAGATAGCTGGTCGAACGTCGTCGCTACCGCTCGTACCTGTGGTTGACGCAAGAGCAGATTTCAACGTTCAGCACGTCGCTCTAGAATACGTTCTCAGGTCGACACGGAGAGACGATGCAGACTCACATCCGACGTATGACCTCGTAACACGTGCGTCAATTCGAAGAGTGGCGGTTCAGGTGCTGCCGTGGCCGAAGGAGGAACGGCTGGGGAGGTCGCTGGCTGTGCCTCGGACATGCTGTGGTCGCCGTAGTTGGCAGGCTGCAGTGAAGGCTTGGACCAAGAGTTGCACATCAAGTGTTGGTCTCGACGTCACCTATGTGGGCGGATTGCCGCACGAGAAGGCTTCAGGGTCCAGCATGCGAATAGGCGCAAAGCAGACACTCTTGGAACGCGAGAAATGCTCAGCCAAGCGCGTCGCCAAGCAAGCAAAAGAGACCAACACACTCTCTCTCTGCTCCGCCAAATCACTCAGCAGACAAGCCCAGCTCGCTTTGGTGGAATTTTATGGCAGCGCGTCGCGGGATCACTTTGCAACTCGCCTGCCTTCGCGTAGAGTGGTCAAGCACCAACGCGCGCAGCGCCTCACCGCGTTCTGGAATTTCACTCAATCCAACGACCAAGCCAAAGCAAAGTGTCGATCTTCAACAGTCTTGGAGTGCGAAGCTCGTGTGTGTCAGGCACTTGATCAACATCACTCGGCTGCAACCCTTCCCTTCTTCCTTCTCCACACACACCTGCTCCCCTCCAATCTCGGATCTGGACTCGACAGCAACGAAGAACACTACTTCCTAAACAACAAACACTCGACCTTTGCAACCATGTTGGAAGCTCGTCTCCGGGAGGCTGTCCTCGTAGGTCTTACTGACAGTCCGAAACAGGCGACAGAAAGCAAGCTTGACTGACATTGTGCATCTCTCTCCTCCTCCTCTGCATTTGGCATCGACAGCTCAAAAAGGTGCTCGACGCCGTGCGCGAGCTCATCACCGATGCCAACTTTGAGTGCTCCGAGGACGGTATCGTAAGTACCATCGCCCTGACATCCTTTAATGCCAAACGAATCCCATATTGATCTGTTCTCACTTCCTCCTCGAAACAGCGTCTGCAAGCGATGGACAACTCGCACGTCGCACTCTCCGCCATCGAACTCCGCACCGACTGCTTCGAAGAATTCCGCTGCGACCGTCCCATGTCGATCGGCGTCTCCCTCTCCTCGCTCGGCAAGATCCTCAAAGGTGCCAACAACGACGATGTCCTCTCGCTCAAGAAGTCCGACGACGGCGACACGCTCCAGATGACCTTCGAGTCGCCCAAATCCGACCGCGTCGGTGAATTTGAGATGAAGCTCATGGACATTGACTCGGAACACCTCGGCATCCCCGACACCCAGTACGACGCCGTCGTCAAGATGTCTTCGGGTGAGTTCGGTCGCATCTGCCGCGACCTTGCCAACATCGGCGAGAGCGTCAAGATCGAAGTCTCCAAGGAAGGCGTCAGCTTCTCCGCGGAAGGTGAGATCGGTGCTGCACGAATGACACTCAAGCAGGGAAGCGGTACCGCCGTACTGGCGGATGAGGACGATGACGATGACGAGGACGTCAAGCCTGCCAAGAAGAAGCGCAAGGCAGAGGCCAGCAGCGGTGGCGGTCAGGTTCCCGTCAAGATCGAGATGCAGCAGGCGGTAAACTTGACCTTCAGCTTGAAGTACCTTAGCAACTTTGCCAAGGCCGCTCCACTGGCGGATGAGGTTCAGTTGCATATGAGCAACGAGGTTCCCCTTTTGGTAAGTTGGCCAATGCTACAATTTCCGGCGCTGGAGATGAAAGGAGAGTCGCTGACAACCTCGTTTTGGTTTGCGGAAACAGTGCGAGTTCGGCTTCGAAAATGGATACGTGAGGTTCTACCTCGCTCCCAAGCTGTCCGAGGACGACGACTGATTTCGTCCATGTTCGATCAGAGAGGCTTCCACCCTCTTGCGCTTCGACCTGTCTTGTATATCCTCCCATCACCGTTCTGTACATCATCACTATGCAATCACAGACACACACATTCTCTTCTCGGCAATCGCGCCCTTTTCCACGTTTCCACTTTGCTTTTGAGAGCCGTTCTGTTCGCGCCTTTCACACACGCTGGGGAGGCAAAGATTTCGAACGTTCCCGATGATTCTTTTACTTTTGCGTGGGTGATTCGCGTTCGACTACACTGATGCTGAACAACCTTGGTTTTCTCTCTTGCTCCGTTGTATGATCTATGAACCTTGCACTCGAGGTTGTTGAATCCGATTTTGAAGAGGGTTTATTGTTTCTTGCGGGGAAGAGTTCTTCCAACTTGTCTGCTGCTAACAACCCCACTGCTGCGAACACTATTTTGCCACCAAGCTCGAAAAAATGTCAGTGTCTTTGAAGGGGAAGAAAGGAGTGAGGGGAAAGACCTACTAGCACCACAAGTCCAAAACACCAGCTTGGTGTTGTACGGTAACGACTTGTACGAGTGATATACCGATCCTGGTTTCCCACCATCCCGAACCTTACCCACAGCAGCACTCGTCGAAGGTGCAGCCGACGTGGTAGCAGATGGTGTGGGGGAGGCAGTCGGTCGAAAAGGTGGAGCAGGCGCAGCTGGTGCATCCCTCTTCAACACAGGTTGTGACGCCGAAGTCGATGCATTGGACCGCGATGAGCGAGATGCTAGTCGAGAATTGCTGCTATGCAGTCCTCTGACAGATCGTACGAGTGTCCTAGTTGGGGTAGGAAGCATGGCGTATGTCGAAAAATAGGTCAGCGGTACGAGTGATAGTAAGGACGAGGAGGAGGTGGAGAATGGAAAGTCGACTTCCCGCATAAATTCCGCTCCGCGAGAAGAATCCAACTCCCGTAAGCCGAAATTTGCCGCTCACCTCCTCCTGCTCATCCTTCCGGCAGCAGCTGAATGCAACTTCCCCTCATCTTCAATCGTCTTCCATCGATCATCGGACCAAGCACAGGCACTCACAGTCTCGCTCTGACGACACACTCACCCGTTGCACAGCTCTATGAAGTTTGCATTTGAATGCATTTCGCCAATCACAACACCAGCACCCTATCCCACTCTCTCCGCACCCTCTCCATCATCCCGCTCACCGAGTCGATCTCTCCGGCATCGACAGGCTTCATCTCGTGAAACTTCTCGTACGCTTGACCGACTCCATCACTAACACGCCTCACAATCAACCGCTGAACCTCTTGATCCTCGATCCACAACGCGACCTTGCCCGCCTTCTCCGGCAGAATGCTCTCGATGCACGTCTCGAACGCTTGATACGTGCTGCTGAACTTGGCGGCGCTGGCTTCGACCGAGCTCTGATCGACGTACACACGAAGCGGTAGGAGGATCGAGTCGGACCAGAGCTGGGCGATCTGTTCGATCAACGCCTGCAGCCGTGAAGCGACGTGGGTGGAGCTCGGCTCCATATCGAGTTGCGTCGATGGTGTCAGTCCAGCCGGGGTCGCGGCTGTGGTGGAGGATGGGTAGAGCAGCCTGCCCGTGTTGGTCCAGAGCGAATTGATGGCGGTGACTAGCGAAGATAGATCGACGAGCGAAGTGCCTGCTCCTGACGCTGCGACACCACCATTGACCGAGCCGGCAGCATCGGTGTTTGTGGCGGCTTGCTCTTCGTGTGCTTGCTTGAGCACAAGCTCAGCCGATACCACCACCTCCCTGAGCATTTCCACCTGTCGGAGCTCAAACAACCATCCATCTTCGCGCTCCAAGCTGTCTCCCTTCTGGCGCTTGACGAGCGCTGTCGCGCCCTTGATCAAGCTCGCCAGACAACCATCCACTGCAGCGAGCGCCAGGCGACGGAACGCAGGAGCTGGAACCAGCGCTTGCAAGTGGTACAGCAGTTGAAGCGTGTGCTGAACAGGTACGTAGTAGGTCGATAACAGTGCTGCAGGCAGGGTGAATAGCTCGACTTTCTCCTGTTGGGTCTTGGAGGAGGATGCGGTTTGCGACGCGGAGAGGGCTGCATCTAGCAAACCAGCACCCGACTTGCCACGGCGATGCTGTCCTTTACCGACGGCCGTGGCTGCGACCGTCGCTGCTGCAGCTGCTGAGAGCTGATCGGCGCCTGTACCACGCAGACTTGCCTTGTACTCTTGGATGCGTTCGGGGAAGTCGAGATGTCCTTCTTGCTCGCTTGCAACAAAACCTGCAATGTCGGACGCAACGATGGCCTGGGCTCGTGCGATGAGACGAGATTGCGTCTCGTTGAGCAAAGGCATCAGACTGCGCGTCGGTATAGCTACTGGATCTGCACTGTTACGGGTGACATCAGCAATGGCTGTCGAGATTTGTGCCAGCACCAAAAGATCGTCCTCCTTGGACAGCTTGGGTCGCAGTCGAGCGGCAAGCGTCTCTGCAAGCTCGGACATGTACGTGCCGAGTGCCGCAGCCGTGTCTCTGGCCTGATTGGATTCGGCGTCGAGACCACTCTCGCTGCCTGTTCCTCCGCCAAAGAACTGCTGGTAGAGGTCGCTCTCCCTTTGCAAGACGTATTTGAGTAGCTGTGTACCTGCGCGAGCCAGTTCGAGGACGGGATGCTCGTTGGCCTTGTTGGGATACATTTCCATGTCGGTGATGTGCTGCAAGAGGACGCGAGAGAGGAGAGGGCGACGGTACTGGAACCAGGCGACGGTGCATTCCTGTAGCAGCGACTCGAACTCTGCTGCTGTGGATGCGGAAGGAGTGGAGGATGCGACTGTGTTGCTGGCGCGCTTCTGCAGCTCAAAGATGAGTGGGCGAAGTCTTGTGATCTGGTGCGCAGCGTCGTCGAACAAGGCGCTCGCTGCCTGTGGTGGGAGAGATGCTGCATGATCATTGTTGGTAGCATCGTCGTCGGAGACTTGACGGGCCTTGCCGTGCGGGTCTGTCGAAGATGTAGTGGTTGCCGGTGAAGTTTGGGAGTCTTCGGATGCGAGACTGGATGTAAGCTGCTTGAGCTTGTCAGCAGTGCGCTCGGACTCGGCCTTTAGGTCGCGAATCACCGCCATCTTGGCAAGCGTGGCAGCTCGAGTGACGCATTGCGAGTAGCGCATACGGTAAAGAGCAGCGTCTCGGTACGATCTTGCGGGCTCCTGTTGGAGGTAGAGGAGCGCGACGTCGAGCTGATCCATGAGCTCGAGGAAGGATTGGGTGTAGACGATTGTGTTGTCGGGCGAGCTGAGCATATTGGTCGCATAAGGCAGCAAGGTGAAGAACGAGAGACGAGAGGCGATGTCCTCTGCCAGGGTATCGAGGTGCGTCTGCGAGTCGAGAAGGGACTGGGCCTGTTCGCGAATACCTCTGGACGAGTCTTGCACAAAAGCGGTGCCCGCACGAAGCTCGGAGACGTTGACCTGACACGCCTCGAGCTGGGCGAGGAGGTGATCCGCGGTAGAGGTGGTGTCCGAGATGCGCTGCAATGCTTGACGGTGAGATGACTGTGTGGACGAGGTGACCGAGTCGGACAGGTGGGTGTACCAGGCAAGGAAGCTCTGAGCCGAGACAAGAGGCGCGCTTGCATCTGGCAGAGCTATTGGCTCGCCCGCTTTGCTGTTGGATAGATCGGATGTACTTGCGACTACTGCATCGTCCCTTGCCGTTGCGTCGATTGTGGCCTGTGGTGCAGAGTCATTGCTGCTACCATTGGCACCTGCGAGCTTTGACGTCGATGCTTGCTGCTGCTTGTATTCGGGCGAGTTGCGATGGAGCCATTCTGCGAGACGATTGACGGAGGCGCGTTGTGAAGAAGTGAGGGGGGCCTTTGTGTTAGCCCACTGATCAAGCTGCAATGGCCTGGTCGACGAGGTGGTCATGTATGGTGGTAGTGGATGAGACTGAGCTGTTGAAGAAGCGTACATCTTGACGTAGACGCCTGTTGAGCTGCTCAGCTCAGCTCTGCTCAGCTTTGTGCGGCTGAGTCGCAGTCGCAGTCGCAATCACGTCGATGTGATTGTAGAGCGATGAGAGACGGAAGAGCCGACCAGTGGACCCTGGAGGAATGGCAGCAGCCAAGAGGTGTTCTTCTCACGCACTCGCAGCCAAAGTGTCACATTTGGCGAGTCGAGTCGGCTATTCCGAAGCAGCTGAATGACTAAGGCTGACTCGGGGTACAACATTACTGCACAGGCCACGCCGCTCGACTGCTCCAGTATTGAGGCGACACAGCCCTCTTGAGCAAGCCGGCGAGCCAAAGTGGAGCTGCTGCCTGTCAGAAGTGCGAATTTCGAGCAACGGCACTGTGCTGTGCTGTGCTGTGCAATTCTCGATTACGATTTCGCAGTTTGGAATCGCCCGACTGGAAATCGGACGCATCGGCCATGCACACACTCACGCATTGGTCGCTCGACGGTGCCATCCATCATCTTCTCGACCGATTCTCATCGCCGTCGACATCAACATCCCTCATCCTACATCCCTCCACCGAACGCCAACTTTACTTACAAAGCGCATCGGCATCGAGCATCCGCACAAACCACTCACGATCACGACTAGAGCCAACATCTCCATCCGCACGCATCTGTTGACACGCCCCATCGATCTGCACCACTCCGACTGGCTCCTGCAGTCTCAAGAATAGCACAAAATGGCGGACCAAAGACCCGTCGTCGTGGACAACGGTACCGGTTTCGTAAAGGTCGGTTACGCTGGCTCCAACTTCCCCGAACATGTCTTTCCATCCATCGTCGGTCGACCCATCCTCCGTTCCGAAGAGCGCGATGCCATCTCGAGCAACACGGGTACGCAGATCAAGGACATCATGGTGGGCACAGAGGCAGAGGAGCTCCGTAACTACCTCCAGATCAACCAGCCTATGGAACACGGTATCGTTAAGGACTTTGGTGACATGCGTCACGTCTGGAACTACACCTTTGACGAAAAGCTTCGAATCGACCCGCAGGGACGCAAGATCCTCTTGACCGAACCCCCAATGAACCCCAAGAAGAACCGCGAAGAGATGTGTCAGATCATGTTTGAAGAGTACGGCTTCGACGGTGTCTACGTCGCCATCCAGGCCGTGTTGACGCTCTACGCACAGGGTCTCCAGACGGGCGTGGTGGTGGATTCGGGTGATGGTGTCACCCACGTCGTCCCCGTCTTTGAAGGTTTCGCACTGCCGCATCTCACCAAGCGTCTCGACGTGGCAGGCCGTGACGTCACCCGCTACCTGATCAAGCTGCTTCTCATGCGCGGATACGCTTTCAACCGAACCGCCGACTTCGACACGGTACGACAGATCAAGGAGAAGCTCTGCTACGTGAGCTACGACCTCGACCTCGACAAGAAGCTCGCCGAAGAAACCACCACGCTCGTCGAATCCTACACGCTCCCCGACGGTCGAGTCATCAAGGTGGGCTCGGAACGCTTCGAGGCACCCGAGTGCATCTTCCAACCACACTTGGTCGACGTCGAGCAGGCCGGTGTCGCCGAACTGCTCTTCAACACCATCCAATCTGCCGCCGTGGATACGCGTTCCGAGCTGTACAAGCATATTGTGCTCTCCGGCGGTTCGTCCATGTATCCCGGCCTGCCGAGTCGTCTGGAGAAGGAGATGAAGCAGCTCTACTTGACACGCGTCCTCAACGGAGACGGTTCCAGGTTGAAGAACTTCAAGATCAGGATTGAGGACCCACCCAGGAGAAAGCACATGGTCTTCTTGGGAGGTGCCGTGCTGGCCGACATCATGAAGAACAGGGAGAGCTTCTGGATCTCGCGTGCAGAGTGGTACGAACAGGGCAAGGCGTGTCTCGACCGACTTGGTCGTCATTCTTAGAACAAAGCGCCCAAGGGGATCGTTATACGTAAAGAGAGCTCGAGGTGGTGTCACTCTCATTAATACAATGTGCAAACATGAAACTGATCAGCACAGAGACGTTGTGTTGTTGTGTTGATCATGATGTCTGTGATGTCGTAGGCGCGGACCGATCTGGCCGGATTTGGGTGTTTTTGAGCACGCACGCGCTGTAACTTAATTGACTGTATTCCGCTGTTTTGCTGCACAGGCCCTATAGTGAACCCTGATAATCTGCCTTTCCGCCCTGATCCTCGCATCCAACACAACCACCATCATACGTTTCCCTTCGAGTCCATTGCCAGCCCGATCGCTCAAGATGGCGCAAGCACAACCCCTGCAAGGAATATCTATACCGCGCTACGAGACACGCTCCAGCACCGCCTCGTCCTACAACGTGTATGCCGTTGTGATCCAACTCCCCGTTCGATCATGGACAGTTTATCGACGATACTCTGAATTCGTACGACTGGATAAGAATCTTGCCGCATCACCGAATGCTTCATCCAATGCGGGAGAGCCGGGAGGAGCTGGTCGACCGCCACCTCGGCAACTTCCGCCTCGGGAACGTGCGAGAGAATGGAAAAAGACCTTTTCGGGCTTCCTATCGTTCGCGTCTGGAACAGAGGAAAAGGGAGGTATGGATGAAGAGATGTGGTTGAAGGAGAGGATGTCTGCACTGGAGATGTATCTTAAAGCGATCGTGATGGATGAGGATGGAGGCTGGAGGGAGTCGGAAGCGTTCAAGATGTTCATCGAGTGGCCGATGAACGTCAAGATGGTCACCGCTACCGCTGGCTCTTCGTCCACATCACCACGTAAGCCGCTCCCGGCTTCCCGACCAACAACGAGCATGCCAGGCACCCTACCACCAGGCACACGAGCTCTCGGGCCCGCAGCAGCATCAGCAGCAAACGCTCCTCGACCTCCTCCAGTCGAAACAGACGCAACTCGACCCATGAACAACACCCAACTCTTCCAATCCCAAACAGACGCGATGGATCAACAAGACGAACAACTCCTCAATCTCGCAGCGATCTTGAGGAGACAGAGGCAGATGGGAGAGGCGATCAACCAAGAGCTGGGCGAACAGACGGAGTTGTTGGGACAGCTGGATGGCGAGGTCGAGGCGACGCAGGCGAATCTGAGTAAAGCGGATGCAAAGATGGATCGATTCGATGGGGGAAAGGCCAAGCGTAAAGTGGGGATCGGCAAGAAGTTTTGATTCAAGACGCACGATTCGATGGGAAAGCACAGGAGCTATCGTAATCTCAGTATACCCGTACGATCTTAAGAGCGACAATCTGATTTGACAGTGGCATTCGAACAGAAGGAAAAGCCATTACAGAGGGTGGAGATGCTGTGCTCATGTCTGTGCAGGAGGCTTGTTGCGGCTGCGAAAGTCTTTGTTCATCTCGTCCATGGTGACCCACTGGACACCTTCGTGCGTGTTGACCCAGTCGATGAATCGTTCGTGCATCGCCAACACTTGAGGTTTGCCAGAGACGTCGGGGTGCACCGTGATCTGTGTCGCGGAGAGGGCACGAAGGTCATTGACGGCATCAGCAATACAGTTTCCAGAAGATTGGATGACGGACGAGCAGGTCGTACTCACAGGAAACACGAAATCCTCTTCGTTCTCGTACAGCCATTCGAACACTTTTTAATTTTATTTTTCCGGAGAAAATTGAGGGGGAAAATGGGTTTTTTAGCGCACTTTCTTCTAACACCATCATCTCGACTTTGTACGATGCACTTACTGTCTTTCCACATCTCTTCGATGTCCCTGGGGTTGACATAGCCATGGGAGTTGCTCGAAGACTTCATGAAGAGCATCGGGGGTATATCGTCTACGTGCCAGTTCGCAGGCACCTCCACGAGCCCGATCGTCTTTCCTCTCTCTAAAGGCTTCATCCACGTCTCTGCCTTGGCGTTGTAGTCGATCTTTGTCCACTTGTCCCCCGTCGTCAACCAATAGCACTGACTATCATGATGGTGCATCGAGTGATCGTACTCGATGCCATACTCCAGCAGCAACTCCGCCATTTCTTCGCTCGTTTCCCACCACGGAGCGACACTTCCCGTGGGGGGTTTGCCGGCGAACTCGGTGAGAAGTTTGTAGGTCTTTGCGAGGATATCCCTTTGCTGTTCGATGGACATGGCGTTGGGGTTTTCGTGGGTGTAACCGTGAAGGCCGATCTCGTGACCTGCATCGACGATGGCACGACATTCGGTGGGGAAGGATTCCAGCGTGTGGCCGGGGATGAACCAGGTTGCGCGGATGTTCTTGCGAGCGAACATCTTGAGCATTCGAGGGACACCGACTTCGGCAGCGAAGATACCGCGAGAGATGTCAGAGACAGAATCTTCACCGCCGTAGGAGCCGATCCATCCGGCGACGGCGTCGATGTCGACACCGTACGAGACAAGGACTCGTTTGGCTGGCATGTTGGATAGCAGACGGGGATGAGAAAGTGGGTTTGAATCAGGAGTTGGAGGTAAGATCGGAAGCTGAGGGGCTTGTTGCACTATCAGGTCTTGCAAGCAGGTCAAGGCGGCTAGGAGGGAAGGGTCACGAGAAGATAAGACGAGACGCACAGACGAGCTCGGTTATCTACACGACGCACTGATCAGCCACTCTGCTTCCCCGCACAACGAATCGCATTTGCTGATCCCGCTCACACCTGTCGTCTGGCACCCCATTCTCGACAGTCAGCTTGATTGGAACGGTCTCGCGACGTTGACGTTGCCTTTGTAAGTTGCCTTTGTGAGCTTTTATCGAGAGCAGAGCCTGAAGTAGTTGACCCATGTCGTACAAACAAGCAAGTCACCTTGTGCAGCCGCAATCTCGGTGGAGGCCGATTTGATTGCCGAGCTTGTTCTTTTCTTTTTGCCGGGAAATGTATGAGAAGTGAGTCTAACAATTATGGCCGTGTCTCGAGTTGTTCCGCGGCACAACCATTGGCGAATTTCGGACGATCCGCACAGACACTTCGTGAAAAAGCCGATTCCGGTTCATCCTCGTCTCTCCTCTCTGCCATTGCATCCGACATATATAGTCCGGCTCATCTCTACCGGGTCTCATGTCGACCACCCCCTTTCGTTCATCCAGAAGCCTCCTTCGAGCCGTTTCATCGCGCATCGCCCCTTCACTGCATCCAGCATACGCTGTCGTACCGGCAGCTTGCACGCTCAACGTAAGTGATTTCTCACCTGTGCGACTCGAGAAGCCTACTCGTCCAGATGATGAGGACATTTCTTAAATCATGTGAACAATCCAACACTTAGGAGGTCATCAGCCTCACACCGTGCGGAGTACAAAGATTAACCAGACTCTGACTTGACGCAGACGCTTTCTCGAGTCGACGGCGACCCGCTTGATAACATTGAGCGTTCAACAAGCTGACACTTTGCCATCGCATTCCATAACATACAGTCACAGCTACTCAAGCGAGCTCAGCCCGCTCTCCGCCGCAAATTCCAACGACGGTCTGTCACGACCAGCAGCCACTTTGATCCAGCCGCCATCGCATCTCAATTGAGCAGCATGGCATCCACATCAAAGACCCCGGCCCCCGAGCCAACGCTCTACATCGACGGCAAATGGACCCACGCCAAGCAGGGCCACACTCGTCCCATCATCAACCCCTTCGACGGCTCCACCATCACGGTCATCGACGAAGCAGGTAGCGACGATGCACTCGCCGCCGTCACATCCGCCGCGCACTTCTTCCGCACCTCGGCATGGCCGCATCAGACGTGCACCGAACGCACGCCTCTGCTCTCTCGAGTAGCCGACCTTCTGCAGCGAGACAAGCAGATCATCGCCGAGATCGAAACACGTGACACAGGCAAGACGCTAGAAGAAAGCAAGGTCGACGTGGACGACGTCACCAACGTATTCCGCTTCTACGCGCAAGAAGCCAACAAGCTCGACACACCCAAGAAGATCGTCTCGGATGTGATTCCGGATACGGTCGAGAGCAGGACGACGCACGTTCCCGTGGGAGTGTGTGTGTTGATCGCACCGTGGAACTACCCGTTGCTGCAGATCTGCTGGAAGGTGGCGCCGGCGCTGGCTACGGGCAATGCGGTGATCATCAAGCCGTCCGAGGTGACGCCGCTGTCGACGGTGCACTTTGTCAAGCTGCTGGTGGAGGCGGGTGCACCCGTGGGATCGGTTCAGCTGCTCACTGCTGGTGGAGCGTCGGTCGGTCCTACGCTCACCGAACACGCCGATGTGGATCTCGTCTCCTTCACCGGTGGCCTCGACACGGGTCGTCGCATCATCTCTTCCTGCGCAACCACGGTCAAACGATGCACCGTTGAACTCGGCGGCAAAAACCCCAACATCGTCTTTGCCGACTGCGATCTCGACTGGGCCATTGATACCGTCACCACCGCCGTCTTCCTGCATTCTGGTCAGGTGTGCTCGTCGGGAGCGCGGTTGATCGTGGAAGACTCGATCGCGGATAAGCTTGTCGCAGGGGTTGCCGAGCGCGCCCAACGCATCCAGATGGGCAACGGTATGGACCCTGCATCCGAGACGGGTCCTCTGGTATCCGCTGCGCACCTCTCGAAGGTGGAGGCGTTTGTCAAGCTGGGCAAAGAGGAAGGAGCAAAGCTCATCTGCGGTGGTGCACGACCCGACGCCAAAACCCACCCGGAGTTGGCGAAGGGTTTCTTCTTCTGCCCAACGATCTTCGACCACTGCAAGCGGGACATGCGCATCGTACAGGAGGAAACGTTCGGACCCATCCTGACTGTAGAACGTTTCAAGGATGGAGACGAAGAGCATGCCATCTTTTTGGCTAATGATACAAAGTACGGTCTAGCGGGAGGTGTTCAGTCTGGGGATGAGGGGAGAGCGAGGAGGGTGGCAAAGAGGTTGAGGCATGGAACGGTGTGGGTCAATTCGTACGGCTCGTACACGCCTGCTGCTGAGTGGGGCGGATTCGGCATGAGCGGTAATGGCAGGGAATTGGGAAGTAAAGGGTTGGACGAGTATGTCGAGACGAGGCACGAGTGGGTAGAGACCAAGCCGACGCCCCCGGGATGGTTCAAGGGTGAAGGCAAGGTGTTGGTGCCTGCTGGTGGCGTCAAAGCCAAGTTGTGAGAGTTGCGAGGTAGATATCATTGCACTTCTTCTCTGTATTCTATTTTGCTGTTGATTGATGTATACTTGTGGCCCTGTCATTGATGTCTGTTGTTGTTTGATTGAGCAAGGCAGCTGTACATTGAAGCCTTCTTGGCAATTGCCGTCTCACACGCCAAATAGGAAGGAAACCCCTTTCTTTTCAGGCACTAGAATCGCACACCGAAATTTCATGCTCCACTTTTTCGCGAGTCGCGCTGTGCTGTGCGAATGATTTGGATTTCAGCAACCCCACACAGCTTCGTGAGACACACAGCGAGAGAAAGCACTGCATTGCACAACACAGCATTTCCGCACGCACGCACACGCACAGGCCGATAGACGCAGCGGAATCACCGACGCTGGATCGCATGCACTGAGCACAGACTGAGCATCATCATTGTCACACACCAACCCGTATCTTCCTTTCCGCATCATTCATAGCAACACACCATCTCCATCTCCATTGGACTTACGAACAACAACCACACGACAGCTCTGGCACGCTGCTGCTGTGACGATACCCGCATTCAGCCAGTCATCACCCTCTACGATCGCTTTCTTGTGGTGACAACCAAGCATCTGCAACTCAGCACCTGACACCATCTTCCAACCACCGCACACAGCATCCGCATTTGGCCCAGAGCATCGTCTCTGCACCGCCGCCAACATGCCCGCCGCGGTGGGCCCGACCAACGGCGCTGCCGCCGCCACCGCCAGCTCATCCCGCTCCCATTTCCTCTCCGCCAACCACCCGCTCAACCTCCGCAAGCAAGCCCAACCCAAGCTCGACTCCAATTTCAGCGTCAAAACCTACATCGGCGCTGCAAATGCCCTCCTCGACAAGGCGCGCGCCGCAGACGCTCAGGGCCAGATCGAGGTCGCCTTTGTCAACTACCTCAAAGCCGCCAACGTCGCCGCCTTCATCGCCAAGCATGATGAGTGGCCCACCATCGCAAAGGCGCGCACGGGATCGGTGTACAAGGCGTACAATGAGCTCATGAAACAGGCTCCCGTGTTTATCGAGAGGACAAAGAGGTTGGAGGCGCAGCTGGCGGTTAGGGAGGAGAGGAACGCTCAGGCGAACAGGGACATGGCACAGGAGCAGGCGAGGAATGCAGAACGCCAGTTGCGGGAGCAACCGCCAGGCGATTCGGCTCTTCGCAGCCAGGGCTCGGCGAGTGCGAATGCGACCTCAAGCGCTGACTCTGATGAGGACCACGCAGCTCACGGCACAGACGCCGAACCGATCGACGACCATCACGCTACCGGCAGACGCACCGGCAGCTCGCTCGCAGATCGTCTTCAGGCTCTTCGCAACTCGGCTGTCACCGATCCCGCAGAGCATCGCAATCGCGCCAGGTCCGACAGCGCCGCATCCGCTTTTTCAACCCACGACCTCAGCCAAACCTTGCTAGACGCCTCGTCGGCTCAACCGAGCTTCCCGGACGTTCCGACAGCCTCCGAGTTCAACTCGTCCTATCCTACAATTGATCAGTTCGAGAGCAGCAATACAGCAACTTCGAATGGGACGGATGCTAACGGGTTTCCTGCTCCACCTACGCATGCTGTGGGTAAGGCGAAACGTCCGCTTCCCGCACCACCGAGTGCCAGTTCTACCGATGTCGCGCGCGAGTTTGCCATTGCTCGCGATGTACCAGAGCCTTTTGATTCGAATACACAGCCAGCAGCACCGTCGGTACAGCAGCAGCACCAACAGCCGCAGCGTCAGATCGATGGATTGCCGTATCAGGACAGCGATCGTCGCTTCAGTCTCCAGCAGCAAAGCACACGCTATTCGACCAGCTCGGCAGCGTCGGCCCCCCATCCGGCATCGGCAGCAGGCGCTTCCTTCGACGGCACACCGGAACCTCGCTCGCTCATGGTCGGCTCCAAACCAGCGCTACCCATGAAGAACCACATCTCGGTCGAAGAGCTCTTCAGCTACCTCAACCCGGGCTTCCAAGAGTTCACCGATGCAGAGGGCAGACGCAAGATCGGCAAAAAGATGGGGTTGGATGTGCTGCTGTTGGATGTACGCAGTCGGGCCGAGTACGAGGCTGGTCGTATTTCGGGCGGTAGGACCGTGTGCATCGAACCCTTCACGTTGAGGGAGGGGATGAGTTCAGGAGAGATCGAGGATAAGCTCGTGATTTCGCCGCAGGAGGAGCAGTCGGCATTTGCGACGCGCAACCAGTTCGATCTGGTGGTGCTGTACGACAGGAACCTGAGATCGTTGAGGGGAAGCTTGTCGGCGGATAAGATTCCTCAGGATCCGACGGCGCAGGCAAGGATGGACGTGTTGATCAGGGCTATTTACGAGAACGAGTTTCAAAAGACACTGTCGCATCAGCCGGTGTTGTTAGTGGGCGGGTTCGAGAGGTGGTCGCAGAAGCTCGGGGATAAATTGGTGCTAAGGAGCGCGAACAATGGGACGCCGAAGCAGACTGGGAGGAGCAGCATCTCGTTCGAACCGGGGACACGCTTTCCTACGGCGGAAGACCCTAGCACGAGGGGAGTTACGGCGGAGCAGGCGAGGGAGCAGGAGCTCAAGCGTGTCAGGAGGCAGCAGCAGGTGTTTGCCGATGGCTCGTCGTATGCGCCTCCGTCTGCTCCGGCATCGCCGTCGGCACCTGGGAAGACGGGTATGCAGCCGGGAGGCATCTATCCGAGCCGAGCGACGAACGGCACGAGCTCTCCGTATGCAGCGGGATCTTTCGACGGCGGGTATGCGCCTCCCTCTCTGCCAGCACGTGCATATCAGGGTGCACCTTCGTTCCCACCTGCAGCAGCACACCGCCCGCCTTCTCGGTCGAACTCGTCGACTACGTTCGATTATCCTCAACTCAAACCCAACACGATAGGCTCTGGCGTCACTTCGCCATATGGGATGATGGCGGCGCCACAGCCACCGCCTGTTGCGGCATCGACGGCGACACCTACCGCGGCGACGACGGGCAGTCGCGATCGATCGGGTACGCCGGCTTCGCTGACGCCGGGAGGTGGGACGGCGGTGGTGCCTGCGTACGGGGGTCAGTCTCGCGTCTACAGCGCACCGACTCGAGCCGCGGACGAGATCAAGATCGGCTTGACCGGGCTGAAGAACCTCGGCAACTCGTGTTACATGAACTCGACGCTGCAGTGTCTTTCGGCGACGATTCCGCTGGCGAGGTTTTTGCTCGACGGGAGTTACAAGCAGGCGATCAACCGGACCAATCCACTGGGCACGCAGGGTCAGCTGGCCACCGCCTTGGCCGGGCTCATCCATGTCATGTGGGGCGAAAAGTACGCGTTCGTCTCTCCCGTGACTTTCCGCGAAGCCATGGCGAGGTTCGCACCGTCGTTCAGGGGGTACGATCAGCACGATTCGCAGGAGTTCTTGGCGATCCTCTTGGATGGACTGCACGAGGATCTGAATTACGTCCAGACTAGACCGCCGGCGATAGAGATGACCGAGGAAAGGGAGCGAGAGTTGGAGACACTGCCGCAGCAGGTGGCGAGCGTCAAGGAGTGGAAGATCTACCGGATGCGCAACGACAGTTTGGTGGTGGATTGGTTCCAGGGTCAGTTCAGGAATAAGTTGACGTGTCTCACTTGTGGGAAGACAAGTACCACGTACGAGGCGTTTACGTATCTCTCGTTGCCGGTGGTGGGCGGGAAGGGAGGCAAGGTGGGGTTGGAGCAGTGCTTGGATGCGTTTGTGAGGGAAGAGGTGTTGGACAAAGGGGATATGTGGAATTGCAGCAGGTGCAAGAGGCCGAGGAAGGCGACCAAGAAGTTGAGCGTCTCGAGGTTGCCCCAGGTGCTGCTGATTCATTTGAAGCGCTTTAGCTTCAAAGGTCCGTTTACGGATAAGTTGGATACGGAGGTGAGGTATCCCGTGGACAGACCGTTGGATCTGACGAATTACATGCCGCCGCCTTTGCCGCCGGGCGCGGGGGCGGCGATGGGTGCAGGGGTGGTGGAGAGCGGCAGTCAGAAACCGCCGTATCTGTACGACCTGTATGGCGTGACGCACCACTTTGGCAGCCTGAACACGGGGCATTATACGGCGACGGTAAAGAGCGGAAAGGAGTGGTGGTACTGCGATGACAGTAGGATTGTCAAGGGCGATACGAGCAAGTTGCAGGGGAACAGTGCGTACGTGCTGTGGTTCAGAAGGAGGTAGACGGCGGGGAGAGGAGGGGGTAAACAGGGAAATAGATGGTTGGGGAAGAGATGCGATTGTGCGTGTCGACGTGTGGCGCTTGTGCATCGTGAGTGCGGGTATGGAGCAACTTCAACACGATGGGGATTGAGACGGGCGGAACGTGACGCTGTGAGAGAATAGGGACGACTATCGGAGTTGCGAGGGAAGAGTAGCGACCGCTCTAATTGGGGGTTGATGCTTTGCGAGCAGAGAAAGTTGCAAGCGCTGAGATCGTGTCGTCCATCTTAGAACGCTGCCCACATCGCCACGTCTCTGCATCACACTCGATCAAAGTCCAAGAGGCCACATGTCGCTCCAATCTTCCATTGTCACGAGTCAAGTCGGTTTTGTGTGTGAGCATTGTACAGGCATTCGATTCGATGTTTAGAAATCGCCCAGATCCACCTCCACCAGCGTCGAGTAGTTCTTGACCGCCACGAAACCATTTCCCATCCCACTCTCTCCCACCTTTGCATTGGTCAACTCGACTCCACCCTCACCCTCACCATTCGCTGCTCCCTGCTGCTGTTTCTGCTCCTCCTCCTTGCGCTGTTTGGCTCTCTCAGCCTGCAACGCAGCGATCTTGGTGTTCCTCGCTTTCCTCTCGACGTCGCTCTGTTTGCTCTTATCCAGTGCTCTATTCCTGACGTTCACCTCTGCCAACCTAGCCTCCAACGTCTTCGCCTCCGCTCCCACACCGTCCAGCCCAGCTTTCATCGTTGGCGTAGCACCGCCCGGCGTCTTGGGAGAATCAAACCCAGCCGTAGCACCCAACACCGCACTCCCACCCATCACGCTGATCGCTTCCAACCTCAACCGCTTCTTCGTCTCCAACATCTTCCCAATATCCGCCTCCGTCAATGGAGACGTGAAAAACTTTTCCAACTCGTCCGCTTTCCTACCCACCGCAGCTTTCCTTGGAACCCGGGACGATTTTGAAGAAGAATTGACAAAGGCGATCCAACGATCTCGTTCGGATTCGGTGAATTCGCCCCTGGAGAGCATGTTGATCTTGGCCTCGTGTTCGTTGCCCGCATGTTCGAAGACGAGGTAGACGTTGCACCACTTGCCGGAACGGTCGGAGGAGAGGTCGTAGAACTTGCCGGGTTTTTCGAGGATGTCGGTGATCTGGTGGATGCGGTAGACGGTTTCTGTTCGGGAGGGGTTGGATTCCGAGGGACGGGTGCCCCAGGAGAAGCGGATGAAGGAGCCCGTGAGCACGTCGCGCCAGCGCGGGGCGTAGAGCCGCGATTCGATCTGATCGCGGGTGATGCGCGCCGCGTTGAGGTCCGCCAGCGGAGGAGGTTCGGACGAATCGCGAGGATCGGATTTGATGGAGGATAGGGCGGTCTTGCCCCCGCGACGCGGGTGGTCTTCCTCATCCGAGTAGTCGGAGTATGACACCTCGGAGGCAGAGTCCGACGCATAGCCCCTTCGACCTTTGGTCTTTGTGGTAGTAGCTGCTTCATCGTCCGATTCGTACCTGGTCGAGATTCCCGCGGCTTTCTCCTTCCTCTTCTTCCTGAGTTCGCTCAACTTTGCACTCTTAGCATCCGTCTGTCCCGGCAACTTCTTCTTCCTACTTTTTGCCGCTGTAGCCGCTCCACTCTTGCCGTACAAAAAGTCGCTATCGCCATCCTCCTCTTCTTGATCCCTGTCGTCGTCGTCGTCGCTCTCGCTCAGCGAGTCGTCTCTGCCTGCACCACGTGCACCACCTCGCACCACCCTCTTTTTCGGCTGCTGCTTCCGCGTGGCACCGGCAGCGGCCTTTTGAGCTTTCACGAGAGCGGCGAGCTCGAACTTTTGCCTCCTCTTGTTGATCTCGTCCCTTCTTCTGGCGAGGATATCTTCGCGGTCCAACTCGTTCATGGACATGAGGTCCTGCATGTCCTTTGCGTTCTTGTAGATCTGCTGGTACGGGTAGGGATCGCGACGAGCGTCGGCGTCGGAGTCGTCGTCGGAGGAACCGGGTGCGTCGGCGTCGGAGCCGGAGGCGGATTCATCGAGGAGATCGAGACGACGCTTCTTGGCGAGGGAAGACGAGGAAGTGGTGGAGGGTTTGGATTCGCGCTTGGAACCGGTGCGTACGACGCGATCTTCGTCGTCCGAGGAGAGGTCGATCTGCTTGCGACCGGATTCGCCGGCGAGCGCAAGCAGCTCATCGTCGAGACCTTCGCCTGCCATCGTGAACGAGTGAATGTCGAGTTGGAGGAACGGGATGAGAGTTGTGGATGGATGAGAAGAAGAAGAAGAAAGAGAAGGATGAATGAAAGTGCACTGGGCAGTTCGTCGATTTGGCGCCTTTGCCTGAGCCCGATTGCAATCGCACAACGCCGACACTCAGAATTCCCGCGCGAGTCGATTTTTGTGGAATGTAAGATCGAGCGTTTCCCTTCGGGTTAATTTGGTCGGACGCTGTCGAGATTGTGCGCTTTCATCTTGTGCCACGGTAACCACGGTAACCTCATCGTGTCTCTCCCCGCACCATGATCGTTCGACTCTTGCCATCAGACCAGACCGCTTCCTCACACTGGCGCACCTCTGTCGTTCGCTACACACCCAACATCATCCTCAGGCAGCACGCTCAACCACCACGAAACGAAGTGTGCGAACAAAGCGTGACATTCTTCTTTGCCAATCTCTAAAACTACAATGACCAACGCCGGCCCTCTGTGTATCACCGAGTGAACATCTATCAAGCGGTGTTGATCTTGACCTGGGTCATGGCATCCTCCTTGCCGTTGGTACTAGCTGCATCGCTGGGCGAGTAAGCTGCGTCGTCAGCGTTGGCCAACACGGCCTCTCCTCTGTTCTCGGCAGCCCTCACCCTGAGCTCCTCCATGACCATCCTGTGCGCATGTCTCTGGGGCCTCTTCTCGTGCAGGTTGTCCATCTCCTCGATCGGGATACCCTTGGTCTCGGGCATCAGGAAGAACACCCAGATCACGCTGAGCACCATGCAGCTAGCAAAGAACAGGTAGACACCGTAGCCCATCTTGGCAAACATGTGCGGGGTCGCCTGGGAGATGACAAAGTTGTACAGCCAGTTGGAGGCGGCCATGAAGATCTGGGCGACGGGGCGGGCGGTGTTGTCGAACGACTCGGCTCCGTACACCCACGGCAGCGGGTTCCAACCGAACGAGTAGAAGCACGTCCAGATGTAAAAGAAGGCGAGAGCAGAGGCTCCGGGTCCATCGATCGAGGTCTTCTTGTGCAGAGCCGGTTTGGCGATGGCGATGTACGCGGCGATGTAGTACATGGCAAAAGCACCACCGGAGGAGGAGATCATGAGCAGACGACGTCGTCCCACGGTCTCGACGAGGAAGAGGATGAAGATGAACGACCCGATCGTCTTGATCACTCCAAAGCACCCGGTACCCAGCAATCCCGTGGAAGTACCTGTGATGCCGAGCGACTTGAACACGGTGGGAGAGTAGTAGTTGATGGCGTTGATACCGGTGCCGTTCTGGAAGGCGAAGAGCGAGGAGCCGAACGCCAGTCGCCTGATGAGGTGCTTCTGGCGGAAGACGTACCTGAAGGGGGCGAAGTAAGAGTCGCCTCCTGCCTTGATCTTGTTCTCCTCGATCGCAGCCTGCATCTGACCGAACTCCTCGACAAAGTAAGGGTGGTCCACGTCGAGCTGCCTGATGTAGGCCAGCTTCTCCCTGGCCTCCTCGACCCTTCCTCGGGACAACAACCACCTCGGGCTCTCTACCAAAAACAGCGAACCGATCATGAGCATTCCACCGGGGATGAGCTGCACTGCAAACGGAATCCTCCACTGCTTGACGCTCGAGGGAAGCGTCTGGAGGACGCCGTAGTTGATAAAGAAGCCGACGATACCACCGATCTGCCAGCCGACTTCGTACAGACCGATAGCCTGACCACGTGCTGGAGCGGGGGCGATCTCGGAAATGTAGATGGGGGTGAGGTTGCTCGCAGCGCCGATGGCCATACCTGCGATGGCACGACCGACATACACGGGGGTGAGGTGTGTACTAGGACCAGCAGCGGTCATGATCGCCGCACCGATGGTAAACACGATCGATGTGATCAACAACCCCCTCTTCCTGCCCAAAAAGTGTCCGAGCGGATGACCGAGGAAGGCACCGAAGAACGCACCTGCCTGGTACGTCGATACCAAGTTTCCCGAGGTGCTGGCATCGAGCTTTCCAAAGCTCTTTGTGAACGATGGGAGGGCCAGAGTTCCACCGATGAACGCCGAATCGTAGCCGATCATGATCGAAGCGAACGAGGCGATGAAGGAGAAAACCCACACTCGCCAGTTGTAGACCGACTGCGGGGTGGGTCTATCTTCGACTCGTTTGAGGAATCCCATCTTGGCGAATGCTTGTGGGTGGGGGGGAGATGGTGGTGTGGTATGAGAAGTATCCTCTCGTTTAGGTTGACCGGTTTTGTGACAGCTGTTTTGGAAAGCGAACTGACTAAAAATTCAAGATCCGCGCTGCGCCTTTTACAGTAAGAATAAAAGTTTTTCTTTAAATCGCGTGTGTGACTCGGTTGGTGTCTTGTTTGAGTTTTGCGCTTTTCCGCACCGTTAAGAAGCAAAGTCTTCAAATTCGCTTGCTTCTGCAACGGGGATACCGAAGTCAGTTGAGGAAAGAGAAAGGAGCGGCGATGATGGGTTGAAGGACGTGGTGTCTGGGGGGAAATGGAGAAAAGTCGGAAGTACGAAGGCGGAAGTGGGGGTTATATGTGTTGTGTCGAGGCGAAGGCGGGGGGAGAGAGTGGCGAGTCCAAACGAGAGAAAAAATCCCATGCGGAGAACAGCGTCAACTCTCTCTCTGTCTCGGTCGAGTTTCCCCCCGCAGGCACTCTAGCACAGGAACGGGAAAAGTCTGGCGAGATTTCATTCGTGGGGTCCCCGCTGCCACCACAAAAAAAAATCAATTTCTTCTCACTTGATGCTGTCAACCGGGCTGAACGGGCGAACATGGACTTACAGTCTTCGCCCAACCACCGACGTGGGATTCCTCATCTGCAAGGTACGAAACTTTTGTTCAACGGCGTTAGCAATCTTGTATCCGAGCGTGAGACCACTCCCCTCACAAGCTGAATAACCGGGGCACCGCATGGTATCTTTTTTCATCTTACAGACGAGGGGCTCCATGTTCCACCCACTCAGTTGGGTTTCGAGGGGCCCAAATCTTCATCTGCGGGATGATGCGAAGGTCCCGGTTACTCTCGGGCACAGAGAGCAAGTGTTGGACGAATGGCGTGCGAATCGCAACAAGAGCGGGATGCCGAATCGACCATGCGGTTTTTTTTGCGTTTGCGTCTGGACGAATGAAAGGTGGAGATGGTGATGGGGAGCCGTTCGAGCATAAACTAGGGCGCGGAGAGTTGTTGGAGCAGCATTCGTACAGCCGAGTCGCGGAGAGTTTCTCTAGCAGGGGGAATAGCACCCGCGGGTCATCCTCGGTCTTCTCGGCAAAGAACTGAGTAGCGGATTCAGTTCGGTTATCCGAAACGGCAAGCGTGGTATAACAGCGAGTTTCGTAGTTCGGGCGGTACACCAGCAGCGAATAGCCGTCCGAGCCAAACAGTCGGACCGCGTGGTTTGCCTTGCGCCAGACAGACTTGACTCACCGGTCATCTTGGCAACTTTGGCGCTTGCCCAACGGCGAAATTCGTATTCACCGAAACGGCTATACGACACACACCGTTTAGCCGTTCTAACGGCGAGAGAGACTGTCGGCCGAGTTGTAAGGAAGACCCTCCTCGAGCCCTTTGAACGAGTTCTTCTTGTTCGTCGTTGTTTGCTCTCGTTCCTCCATCATACTTTCGCAAGACCAATACGGTACGGTAGGGTAGCAAGAAAACAATGTCGCAGTCGATCTCGTTCCAAGGTCATGCCAACGGCACCAACGGTCACGCAACCGCAACTCCTGCCAACGCACCACCCCACCCCACTCCCGAACAAATCGCCTCCTCTGCTCGGCGGTACTTCCTCTTCGGTTCGCCCATCTCGCACTCCGCCAGCCCAGCCTTCCAAAACCTCATGCTGCAATCCATCGCACCCATCAACGCATTCCCTGGATCCGACAAGCAATCCTTCTTCCCGACCTACTCTCTCAAGGACACCAAGAGCATCGACGAGCCGCACCTGAGGGAGATCGTACGCAACGATCCGCTGTTCGCCGGTGCAGGTGTCACCATGCCGCTCAAAGTAGTCATCACCGCTACGTTGGGCGAAGAGGGGGTGATAGATGAACTCAGTGCAGCGGGGAAAGCGACTCAGACGGTCAACACCATCATCTCTGTCCCGCACAACGGTAGCAGAAAGATGATTGGTACCAACACGGATTACCTCGGAATTTCACACTCTGTCCTCCGCGCTGTAGCCGAGTGCAATGCGGAGGATAGGGTGACAAAGTACCTCGATCCACAATTGGGCTATGCTGCGAGGTATGTGTTTCCCAGGAATCCGGAGGGCAAGCACTACTCGGCGTTCATCATCGGTTCCGGTGGAACATGTCGTTCGGCTGTATACGCGGTTAGTCAGATGGGTCTCTCTCCGATCTACCTGCTGAATCGTGATGCGGCGGAAACGCAAGCTGTCGTCGAACATTTCGGGAACTCGCTCGATTTGCGACCGCTGCGTTCGATCGAAGCGTACAACGCGGAAGCGGCCAAACGCGACGCAGGAGAGATCGGTCACATCGCTTGTGCGGTAGGTGCTATTCCGGCATTCGCACCCGAGACGCCCGACGAAAAGATGGTATACACCCTAGCAGAGATGTTCTTTGCTTCCCCCTACCACGCTCTCACCCAACCCCACGCTCCCCTCCCCTCCGCCGAAGCAGGGGAAGCTTTGATCGAACTACCACTACCCACCAACCGACCCTTTTTGGATATGTGCTACAAACCGCGCATCACACCTCTCCTCCGTCTCGCCGAACAGAACCACTGGCTAGCCATAGGTGGAGTGGAAGCCATGGTCGAACAGGGTCTGGCACAGGCGAGGATGTGGGCCGCTACAGCCAAGGCCTGGGAACAGGGGATGGCCGAGTTCGAGCCCATCGAGTTCGCCGTTAAGGCGGGCGATGAGGGCCCGATCGGGTTCAAGGTCGAGGAGGAAGCGAGGGAGTTGGTCAGAAGTATGTTGGACATCAAGTAGAGCTGTCAGATGAGAATAAGCGATCTTACATTTCGGGCCAGCGAAGTAGTTGTGTGTGTGAGTGTGGAAGTGTGTGCGGTAAGAGCAAAGGGGTTCGGGGATCAACGAATTGCCGTCGAGTGGTGCTTCAGGGATGAAAGTGATTCCACACCCGACGTTCCCCCCTCCGCACGACCTGGGTATGGAGAAACATTCTTCCTGTGTTCCCCGGTCGCCCTGCCATCATTGTGATGCATAGTGAAGGAATGCGTACCTATGCATATGCTCCGGCTGTGCACACATGGCAACACAATTGTCCGAAATCGACAAATAGCCGAATTAGCCGGTTGCTCGAGGTGGAGGGGAAGGGGGGGAAATAGCCGAGGTTATGCGCGCGCGTGTGACTTTGGTCGGTCAATTTTGTCGTCGTCGGTTACATGTATCCGAACCTGTGCTTTTTTTTGGCTCGACGCACACCACGCGGTTGAGGGGTAAGCTGCTGCTGTCAAATTGTGCTGTGTGTAACCTCACGGCTAACCCTTACCCTCCTATCTCATCATCTGTCGTCCTCAACGTCTTTCCATCCCAACCATCACTTCTCCTACCCATTCGCAGGCTATCGACACAATGACGTCCTTCCACCCAACATATTCGATCTTTACCCACTCAGTAGGGTACCACACTTCCAACCACACACTTCTCTCCAAACTCGACTCCATCTCCCGCGTGGGTATTCAACAGGTCGAGATCTTTACGGATGATCTGTGGGTTTTCGCGCAGTCGGAGGAGTTTGGAGGTATCCGCAAGGTGGAGAGTTGTCAGGGGAGGGGTGAGCTGTTGACTCCTCCGGATAGCCCGTTGAGCAAACCTGCGCTGCTCAAGGGGAAGGAGGAGGAGAAATGGTACAGTTCGATGGGCGAGTGTACGGCGGAGGAGAGGAGGAGGGAGGTGGAGGCAGCGGAGTATGTGAGGCGGTACTGTGAGGCGAGGGGGCTGGAGGTTAGTTGTTTGCAGCCGTTGAGGGATATTGAAGGGTGGGTTGCACTCGAAGACAGGCAAGAAGCGATGGAACGGGTACGGGGGAGGTTCGAGGTGATGCGTGCGCTGGGTACGCATTTGCTCCTGATCTGCTCTTCCAATACACCTGCTCCTCGCACGACAGGTGATGCGGATACCATCGTAAAAGATTTCCTCGAGATCTCCGATATGGCTTCCTCCTTTTCATCACAAACAGGGTGGGAAATCAACGTCGGCTATGAAGCCCTCTCCTGGGGCGCCCACATCGATCTCTGGTCCCAAGCCTGGAACATCGTCCGCCTCGTAAATCGCGACAACATCGGTCTCATCTTCGACTCGTTCAACACACTAGCCCGCGAATTTGCCGACCCCTGCTCCACCTCGGGAATCCAAGAACCCATCTCTTCAACTCTCAGCGCACTCGAACGGAGCCTCGCTCAAATCCGCACTGTTCCAGGCGACAAGATCTTCCTGCTCCAAATCGGTGATGCGAGGAAAATGCCAAGCCCACTGGAACCAAGCCCGCGAGAGGGGGAGCCGAGACCGAGCAGGATGATCTGGAGCAGAAGCAGCAGGTTGTACCCCTGCGAACAGCACAGAGGCGGATTCATGCCAGTGGAGGCCTTCGTGAGGAAAGTCGTGGAGGCAGGGTATAGGGGTGTGTGGAGCATCGAGGTCTTCAACAGCGAACTGGAGGAGGAGGGAGTCGAGGTGGAGAGGTCCGCAGCCACCAGAGCCAGGCAAGGCTTGGATCGCTTGGTAGAGGTCGTCTTCAAGTAAAAATCGCCGCTCCAGTCTTTGTCTGTTTTTTGGTTCTTCTTTGTATCTTCGCTCGCATTGCAACAATCGTTACCCTTTATCGAAGAGATATGTGTGGATGGTGCGAGAGTTGAACGGTCCATTGTAAGTGGTAGGTCAGGATAGGCAGGGTGTACAGTGTACGTCGCCAAGCCTGCAAAGCCACGATGACGACGCGGCTGCACAGACTCGTCCCCGACTATTCGCAATGGCTATCAACTGCGGATTGGGTGGTGGTACACGCGAGTTCGAAATTGCACGTCTACAGTAGATGCTTTGTTTTTTTGCATGAGTCCATCGCCTCAACCAAAGTGGAAGCCAGGTGGCGGTCGTGCACCTCTCCTCTGTCCACCGGGGAATCCACCTCCCATGCCACCCATGCCACCCATGCCACCTCCCATGGGGAAGCCACCGCCCATTCCACCACCAGCACCAAACAGATCGGCCAGATTGATCTCGACACCGCCGGGACCACCAAACCCGCCCATTCCACCCGGGAACCCGCCACCCATACCCATCCCATCGCTCTCGAGATCATCCGCGCCCGCATCGTACCGCCTCCTCTTGTTCTCGTCACTCAGCACATTGTACGCCTCGCTGCAAAGCTTGAACTTCTCCTCATCACCTCCCTTGTCGGGATGGTGCTTCAGCGACTCCTTCCTGTAGGCCTTCTTGATCTCGCTGTCCGAGGCGTCCTTGCTGACGCTGAGGATCTTGTAGTAGTCCTTCTTCTTGCTCCTCTTGAGATCGATCTCTGCAGAACGCAGTTCGCGCTGCAACTGTTCGGCTTCGCGACCGCCGGAAACCGAAGCTTCTTCGAGAGCCTTTTTGAAGTCGCGGACCGCGTCTTCGTACTTTTCGACGGCGAGGAGTGCTCTGGCGCGGGTTCGAAGCGCTTTCACGTATCCCGGATCGAGCTGGAGAGCAGCATCGCAGTCGGCGATGGCAGCTTGGTGGTCGCCGTCCTTGGAGTTGGCAGTGGCGCGGTTGGAGTAGAGAATAGCTTTGAAACCTTGCGCCGGTCCATCTCGATCGGATTTCTCGTCGGCGATCTCCAAGGCTTCGGAAAAGCTCTTGACAGCAGCAGCGTGGTCGCCCTGCTTGAAGTTGGTGTTTCCCTCTTCCTTTTTGGCTTCGAGTCGACGACACTTCTTGAGCAGATCTCTGGCACCAGACTGTTCGGGGTCGGATCGGAGCGCAGCTTGACAGTGCGCCACCGCTTTGGCGATGTCTCCCTTGGCGAGCAAGATGCGAGCGCGGACGAGGAGAGCTTCCGGGTTGCTTTGATCGGCGCGGAGTGCGTCTGCGATGACGCTGTTGGCTTGGTCGAGGTTGTTCTTGTGGAGGTGTACGGTGGCGCGCATGATACGCCATGTGAGGGGGACGTCGGATTCCGAGATGCCGGCATGGGACTGAGCCTGATCCAACGCGAAACCTGCTACGGACCAATCTCCTTGGGATGAGAGGCTCTGGAAGGAAGAAAGGTGGTCTGCGACGCTGTTCGCTTGCTTCTGGAGTTGCTTAGCCTGCTTGAGAGAGGCATCGTCGACACCGGACATGGTGACGACGGGGTTGAGCACCGAGAGCGCACCGGAAGGGTTGCCGAGGTAAAGGTGACACCTGGCGAGGCGGATGAGCGTCTTTGGCTGAGCAACGCCGTCGGGGGACTGTTTTGCTTGGATATCCTTTGCGAGCTGGCAGTCAGAGAGAGCAGACTTGTACATCTTGAGGCTCATCTTGGCAGCAGCACGGTTGGTGAGGAAGGTGGAGTCGGTGGGATCGAGCTCGTAAGCACGAGTAAAGGCATCGATGGCTTTGGAGTATTCCTTTGCGGAGAAGTGCTGGTTTCCCTGAGTCTTGTCCTGCTGTGCCTGCTGCTTGTCCTCCTGTGATGGCTCGACGGGTGCTGAAGAGGTGGAAGCGGAGGGAGCAGCGTGAGCGTCGCCATTGGTAGTGGTGCCATTGGCATGTGGTGTTGATGTTGACCCATGATTGTCGGGCGAGGTTGGCCGAGATGAGGACGACATGGTGGTGGTGGTGTATGAGGATAAGGCTGAGTCGATGATCGACAGATGAACGAGATGATGGTGTGATTGTACAACTGAAAAGTGCGTTTGGCCCTTTCAAATCACAAAGATTTCTTCCTTCTCTATCGGCCTTTCCGCTTCGCCCATCTCTCCCGATTGCTTGGAAGAATCGCCGATCGAAAAGTGCACGCCAAATCATTTTCAGGAAGAAATCGCCGAAAAAAGCCAAAAAGAAACAAAAAAAGATTCCGATTTCTCCTTTGCTTCCACACCAACACCATCATCCCGTCGACTCGGCATCCCGTTCTCACACCATATTTCTCCCATTCTCTCGACCGCACTGCTTGTGGCGTGCAGCAGTAGCAGTAGCACCATACCAAAGTCGACACCTGCACGTTTCGCACCGCATCGCCGTCCATTCAGCTCGCGATTGGTTCATCGCCCTCGGCATCGCTAAAGGCCAACGCATTCCTGTCCAACGCACCGTGCTCTACTCGGATACCATCGACGAGAAGCTAGCAAAGATCAAAATCATGACGCAGAGACTCGAGCGGGAAGTGGCAGCGGCTGCGGCTGCACCTCAAGTCTCGGACGCCTCTGAAGGTGATGCCAACCCTCTCAAGCGAGAGCTCGACACAGGAGCCACAACCAAAGCAACCGTCCCTGCTTCCACCGAGACCAAGAACGGTGATGCAGCCAGCCCAGAATCAGCGCCTAAACGTGCACGTTTCGACAACTCCGCCAACAACGACAACGGCGGCAAGAAGAAATGGGAGCGAAGAGATCGTCGTGGCACCGGTCGATCCAACGACCATCCCACCCCCTCCACCTCGGATCCTTCTTCCTCTTCCTCCTCCTCTGCCTCCTCGGATCGTCTCCCCAAACGCAAAGTCGCCGTCAAATTCGGCTACTGCGGTATCGGCTACTCGGGTCTCCAGATCAACCCGGGCGTAAAGACCATCGAAGGCGACATCTTTGACGCCTTCTGCACCGCCGGCGCCGTCTCCTCGGACAACGCTGTCAACCCCAACAAGGTTGGCCTGCAGCGAGCCGCCCGAACCGATCGTGGTGTCCACGCAGCTGGGAACCTGCTCTCGCTCAAACTCATCCTCCAACCTGACGGCTTGAAGCCAGGCGAGACCCTGGTCGATAAAGTCAACTCGCTCCTACCCGATTTCATTCGCATCTGGGGCATCACTCGCGTGCAGAACGGTTTCAACGCCAGGCAGAGCTGCGACAGTAGGATGTACGAATACCTCTTGCCGACGTACGTCTTTATCCCGCCTAAACCTGGTTCCACCATGCATGACATGTTGCTCAAGATGCGCGATCAAGAGCTAGCCAAAGATCCAGAATCCACCACCACGTGTCTTGACGAGATCGTTTCGCACCCCTTCTGGACAGCCCACGGCACCACCTCTGATTTCGCCACCGACATCGCTGCGAAGAAGCAGTATCGATTGTTCGCAACTGCGCTCGCACGCATCCGATCTATTTTCGCGAGGTACAGCGGTTCGCACAACTTCCACAATTTCACCGTCGGTAAGGAGTTTCGAGATCGATCGTGTCAGCGCTTCATGAAGCGTTTGACGATTTCCGATCCCAAGATGATCCAGGGAGTGGAGTGGGTGAGCATCAAATTCTGGGGACAGAGTTTCATGCTTCATCAGATTCGCAAGATGATCGGGCTGCTAGTACTAGTTGGACGAACCGGAGCAGGCGAAGGGTTGGTGGACGAGTGTTTCGGACCTGCCCGGGTCCACATTCCCAAAGCACCCGGTCTCGGTCTTCTCCTCGAAAACCCGATCTTCGACGCCTACAACCAACGAATCTCTCACTCGAACGAAAAAGTTCGCGCACTGATCCGCAAGAAACCCGACTCCCCCTCCCTCACCGACGAACTGCGAGATCCCATCACCTACCAACCCCACACAGACCGAATGGAATCCTTCAAACAGCAGTGGATCTACGATCGAATCATCGCCACCGAACAGGAATCCAACGAATTCGGCAAATGGCTCAACTACCTCGACGTCTTCCAAGGTCCCGACTTCCACTTCCTCAACCCCAAAGGTGTCATCCCCAAAGAGGCCATCGTCAAGGTCGGAGAGTTTCACAGAGATAGTCTTCGAAAACGAGGGAAGGATCAGAAAGACCAAGACCAGCAGGAGGATGAGGAGGACGAAGACGAAGAAGCTTACTCCAAGGGCGCTGATCTCGACGAGTACGAAGGATAGTCCCGCTTGTCACACACCCTTAGCCCTCTCCTTCAATCGACATTGTTCTGCATTCTCCACACTTTGCGCAGCACCAATGCAACTTCCAATTCTTGATAAAAACACAATGCATTGCAGAGTACGCACAATAAAACAAATCCACCCAACTAATCCCGCCCCCTTCACATCTCATCCGCAGCAGGCCGAAAAGTGATCACATCCATACACGTCTTCTCGCCCCTCTTGCACAGAACCACCACCTTATCGTCTCTATAACTCACCTTCCACACCTGCTCGCACGGCTCGCAGATCTCCCTGATAAACTTGCCACTCGCAAAGTCCCACAGCTTGACCCTGCCATCATTGCCACCGGTCACGATGTACCGATCGTCAAACTGCAGACACGTGACCGAGTTGTCGTGCGCGCAGAGTCGATGCAGACACTCGTACGTCTTGAGACTGAAAACGATCACGCGACCGTCCGAACCGCCGGTCACCAAGGTATTGTCCAACAGCTGCAGCTGACCTACCAACGACGTGTGTCCCTGGAACAGTGCCAGACAGTCGCCCGTTTCCGCCGACCACACGCGCACCGTCGAATCGAGCGATCCCGTCGCCACGCGTCTGCCGTCAAACGCAACCGCGTAGATGTAGTGGATGTGTCCGCGAAGCGTGTGCAGACACCGTCCAGTGTCGAGATCCCACACACGACACGTCCCGTCGTAGCTGCCGGAAGCCACCTTGTTGCCAGCCACCTCAATGCATCGTACAGAGTGCTGGTGCCCCGCAAGCAGATGCAGGTGCTCGCCCGTCTCGACGTTCCACACGCGCAGCGTCGAGTCTCGCGAGCCAGACACGGCGATCGGCTTGCCGTCCAGCACCTTGAGGCACCGCACCGTAGACGTGTGTCCACGCAGCACGTGCTTGCATTCGCCCGTTCGCAGATCCCACACACGCACGTCTCGGTCGCAGCCACCGCTGACGACAATCGCGTCCGAGTTGCCATAGCCGAGAACACTGCCGCATGGATTGCCCATTCCCAGCGCGTTTCCTGCTTGCTGTGATGCAGCAGCAGCAGCACCAGCACCAGCATTCACACCGTTCGCCGACGCGGTCCGTGTACGTTCCCATGCACCAGCTGCTCCACCGGCAGTGTCCTCAGTTGTACCAGAGGCTGCTGCGGAAGTCTCGCCGTCGCGACGGATTCGCTCAGCCAGCTCAGCCGGCACCTGACCCGTGCCATCGGCCATGACAGCGTCCCTGATGGCACCCGCTTCGGCCTCGGCAATTGCCCTGGCGCTCTCGCGCGCGTTCCTCGCTCGTACCGACGAACGCGTCTCGCGATGCACCACGGAAGGTCCTTCGGAGCGGATGGACAGGTCGGCATCGGAGTCTCCGGCTCCGAAGCTCAGATCGTTGTCGTCCATCGCAAGGTGCTGATCAATGTGCGATGGATCTTGATTTGTTGCCGATGATGCTGCAGCAGCGGCAGCAGCTGCTGCTGCTTTCCTTGCGCTCTGCTGACGCCGCATAGCACGGCGAGCCTTGTGGAACCATTGCAGCGTCTCGCCGTGGCCGTATGTCTGTCGCGCCTTGCCCGCCGAGACTGGCGAGCTGGAGCTCGAAGATGGCACGGCACGGCTGCCGAACAAGTCCTCCTCCGACAGCTCTGCCGACGAGGGAGGAGGCGACAGGAGCACATCGGCCGCATCGGGACGTGGGTCGTGGTGGACGAGACGAAGATCCCCGTCCGCTGCCGCCTGGTACGGCTTACCGCCGCTGCCATCTTCCGGGTTCGTGATGACCATCTTGCCCTTTTCCGGCTCGGACGCCGCCGTATCGCTGCGCTTGCCACCCTTGCTGGTACGACTGATGAGCGTGAGGCACCAAACGCCTGCGTCGTGACCGAGCAGCGTATGCGCGTAGAGACCGGTCTCGGCGCTGAACACGTGAATCTTGGAATTGGCCATGCCAACGACGATCCACTGGCTGTCGATGGCCAAGCTGGTGACGACGTGACCCGCATCTGCAGAGACGTGCTGTGTCTGAAGGCGACCGCCTTTGCGCCAGTTGGATTCGGTGAGGTAAGCCATCTTGAAGTGTGTGCGGTAGCTGAACGGCATCTTGGCGGATCGGTGGCGGTGTACGCGTGATGCAGAGGGAGGTGAAGCGACGGGATGGCGCGACGGTCCTGCGCTGCTAGATGAACGATCTTGCACCGGCGAGCGCGAGACAGAAGCGCCGACCAGGTTGAGGCCGGTTAGTGCACTCGAAGTGTCCGCGTCGCCTGGCGAGGTCGAGGCCGATGCTGAACTCCTGCGTTGCTGCCGTGCAGAAGCAGCGTTTCGTCGGAGTTCACGAGGGCCAGGGACCAACGAGAAAGAGCCTTCGCTGCCTCTGGTGGCGGCTCGAGTGCTCGTTAATGTGGTTGCTGCGGAAGCAGAGAAGCGTCCTGTGGGCGAATCGTGATGTGGCAGCGACGCGAGCAGCGGCGCATTGGGCGGTTGACCGGCGGGTTCGACAGGTGCTGCATCGGCCGAGGACAATGCCAATGTGGGCATAAGATCGTCCTGCTCGTCCATGTCCATGGCCTCGTCGAGCTGAGCATCGCGGTCGTCGACCTGGTTGGAGCGAGGCGTGACGAAGGTGGCGGGCGTCGACTGCTGCTGCCATCCGCTCAATCGATCGAGTCGGCCGGCGGCTGTTCGGTATGCCCCGCTGATGGCATGAGGGAAGGTGCTGACGGCGGCGGCGGGAGGAGGAGACGAAGCAGTTGCTCTGATTTGCTGAGCGGCGGAACCAGAAGAAGTGGGTCCTGCACTCAACCAACCGAGATGGGACGAGGACGCAGGCGCCGAAGAATCCGTGTGTGAGGCCAGCGCCCTTGAGCTGGCTGGGGTAGTGGAGGCAGCAGCGGGTGCCACGGAGTTGGCGCGGAAAGGGACAGAATCGTCGGGATGGGCAGGCTCGTCTCCGTAGCGTGCACGACTCTCCTCTTCGACGATCTCCTCGAGCTGTGCGTAGAAGGCAAGATCGGCCCCAGACATGGGCTCGTTGAGGGTGCCGTGAACGCCGTCCTGCTTGCTGAGAAAAAGGTCGTGGAGAGTGCGCAATTCGTGGAGAGCGTTGGAAGGGTCGAGACCGCGATCTCGATAACGCTGATACAGGGATGCGAGTACCGCGGCGTCGTCATCATCGTCGTCGTTGAGATCTTCTGCGTCTTCTGCAGTATCGCTAGCTGCGGCCGCACGGAGCGGCTGTTCGAGAAGAACACCGAGGGAACCGGATGCGTGGTTCCTTGCGTTGTGCATCGCTATCGGTGCCGACGCGGCTGCAGCTGAGGGTGAAGCTACCACACCGAAAGCAGCGGGAGCGCGGATGCGAGGCGTCGAGAGCGAATTTGTGAGCGAGGAATTCGCGATCGAACGCATCAAACGGTCGTCGAGCGAAGGGACGGCGGCGTTGCTGCTTCCGCGTCTGCGGTACTTGTGCTTGAGGCACATGACTTTCCACGTGTGCTCATCGTTGACGAGGCTCCTCCAGAAGCGGCTGACGCAGCTGGCGCGCGCGAGCGTCTTTGGATCATCAATAAAGCTGAGAATGTTGAGACTGACCTCGATGGGGAGCGCCGAGAGGAAGTCGACCTTGAGCCGCGGTGTGATGACCGACGAGAGGTGAGCGAGCTCGCGGACGCTGAAGAGATCGGCGAGCTCAGAGACGAGCTTGAAACGAGCCGACTGCGTATACTGTGGCAAGACGAGCGAGAGATGCTTTACGAGCTGCGATGGATCGTGTGGGTCGATGGCGAGTGCATGCGGCGCGCTTGAGATTGTCGACGACGATGTTGACGATGCTCCTCCGCCCGCTGCGGCGGCTGCGGCGGCTGCTACTGCGGCGGCATTGTTGACGAGCCGTATTGAGGTGTGCAGATCGGGCTGCGGCGATGGAGCCGGCGTAGGCGGGCTTATGGCGCGATGGCGCGGTGAACTGCTCATCGTGGACTGAGGCTTCTTTGCGTCGATGCAGACTCAATACGCGAGCTGTGTTAGAGACGGCAAAGCAACGATCCGCCGCTCAGCAGGAAGGAGAGAGGAGCGACGACCGACCCGGGAGTCTCCGATGGTAGACGAGCTAGGGGGTCGGATCAGTTGCGAATCGGAAGGAAGTGAGGCGAGGCACCGAGGCTGAAGTGTCGGGGTCGCCGCGACAAGTGGTGATGACGTTTGACACTTTTTGCTGCAGAAGAGTGCGACCGATGTGAGATTTCGACGACGACGACGACGACGACGACGACGACAAAGCGGGCGCTGAGCGATGCAGAGGCGAAGATTGTGACCTCTTGAAAGAGTGTAGATGGAGGAATGCGGTCGATCGGCAAGCGAGGTGTTGCAGCAAGCGGATCGACCGACAGCAAATTCGGAATCTTGGTAAAAAGTAACAGGTATGCAACGGAGATAGACAGAGACGGTGGGACTCAGCGTCGAGTCCGTTCGGCAAGAGAGACACAGAGAAAGAGAGAGCGTGCCTCGTCGGCGGAGACGAATTTCGACGCTGCGTGCTTCGGTGCCTGCGTGCGTGATTTCTGACTTTTACGGCTGGGTAGCAGCACGAGGGCTGGACCATCACCAAGCCAGAATCGAACCGCGAAATTCGAAACGCAGAGTCGCAGTCGACCCCGGAATCGACGCGACTTTTTGGCTTTTGGAATTGGCGAGCAGCCGACGAAGCCAAACCTTGCATTTGTCGCTTGGCTGCACAACGAGATGCACGACGACATGGCTGGGCGTTCTTCCATACAGGTGTACTGAACAGCACGGCTCAACAGCTGTGCCAAGGCAACACTGGTACAAACGCAGGCACTCACGCACTGGGAAACTTGGCAGCGCTGAGCGGGAGGCCGTAAAAGCGGAAGTTGCATATTGACGTCGAGAGCAGCGAAGGCAGAACAAGTAACGAGATGAGCCTCGCTTAGGTGACTTCTTGCGTGTTTTGCACGTCGCCACGTTTTGCTCGACGGGATGCTGGCGCGTACAGTGTGCTGTGCTCGTCTACTTGGCTGAAGCGCATGTCAATCTGTCGCTCTCATCTGCAAGGCTGCACCCGGCATCGACTCTCGACCAGTCTTGACACGACACGACTGTCGCTTGTTCCTACGCCATTTCGGAGGGTCCGTCCGGATCAGAAGTGCGAGCGTGATGTTGGTGCACGCCGCTAAAAAGTCAAGGCCAGCGTCGCCGTGTAATTGACGTGCCTATTTGTGACCTCTATTGTCGAGACGATTATCTCGCAGCTGCTGTATACGAATTGTAATGGGACTCAGCGAGCTCGTCACCCACTTTCACCTGTTCAAGTGAAATAATAGCTATGCTGTTGACAGGACCGCATGCTCTCGTTTGAAAAATTGAAATGACGCTTGACCCACTGGCAAACGTTCGAGGTCGACCTTGCCCACTAGGACGATCAAGATGAGATCGCAGGCGTCGTGTTTTTTACTGAGGCCATTCACGCCGAACCTTCCTACAGCTCAAACACAGCCGCTCCGAAACAACGTTCGGATCTCAGACTGGGGACGCTGACAGCTCCGTTCATGCAGCCCCGTCTGGAAATACCAGCGGCCACGGTATCATTCATTCTACGCGTCTGGGAGCTCTCTCCACAAAATCGCGCCCGCGCCTCGGAATCTTCAATTCAGCGCCGCGGGAGGTTCAAGAAGGGGAATTTTGTTCATTTAATTAACGAATAAATGATTGATTTAGTCTCATTGTCTGAGTGGTGACGGGGGCGCGTGATTCGGCTGTCCCGCCTTGAGCGGTACAACTGCGTGAAGAGGTGCGGAGTTGCCGTGCTTCTTGTGCATCCGTCACTGCCATCAAGCTTCGGCTATTCCGCCATCATCCAAGGAACACTGCCAATTCCTTGCGCTGCTCAGCCGTCGTTGGCGCGGACATCCATCGCTCGCTTGCTCCGACCAGAGGACTGGCAGCTGTCGCTGTTCATTAACTACCTTCATCACCACCATCTTCATCATCTACGACGCTCTCGTCGTCGCCCCAGCCCGAGCGGCATCCTCGCAACTCGATGCAAGCAGCTGTGCGTTCGATTCGGATCGTCCGTGTTTCGCTCCAAGGTCTGGCGTCTCGAAGATACTCATGCGGCCGCCACCCTGTTAGGCGGTGATCGAGAATTGAGATGGTGTATGGCCAGCTTTCGAACGTTGCGTCTGGCTCAAATACGGCCCCAGGCGTGGGCTCCGTAGCAATCTCTGCGTCGACGTCGGACTCCAGCTTGGGCACGAGGAACGGATCAGTGGGCGCCCCCGACCGTCAGCAGCAACGTTCGCCCGTAGCTGCGCAAGCAGTCAAACGTCGTCGATATGCACGTCGCTCTTGCCTCACATGCCGTTCCAAAAAGACACGCTGCGAGCTGCCGGACGAAGCCGTCGCATCTTCTCACGATCCACTGCCCGCATACAAGGCGTGCCATCGATGTCGGGCGCTCGACATTCCTTGCGTCGTCTGGGACGGCGATCGCAAGCGCAAACCTCGCTTCGACTCCATCAACTCGTCTTCCAATCCCTCGCGCAATTACTTGCCCAGCCTATCTCAGCGGGCGGCTCCTGCTCCCGTCCACTCGCGCGGAGTGTACGCCGCACATCCCGCTTATGCCGTCGACACTGTTCCTCCAGACACCACAACTTCACACTCTAGCCAACACACCGCGTTCCAGCATGACGTCGATGAGAAATCGCACCTCGCCCACGACTGGCGCTCAGCATCTACCTCCAGCGACAGTCCTCGACGCAACGACTTGTACGAGAGGCCAAGGTATCCGCCTGAAGCAGGTTCACGCAACCGACCACCCTATTCTGCCCAGTCTGCGCCCAAGACAGCGGCCGCTTCAGCCGTCGAACCGAGCCCTAGACGCATCGGGACTCGCATTGACAACGCCACCACCACATCCACCACCGCTGACGGTCACTACGACGCCGCCCTCTACCTCGATCCAAGATCCTCGGACGGCGTACAAACAAAAGTGTTAGGTTCCGAGATTCACATCCTCAACAGCCGCTTCATGCACTCGCCGCTTGTCACACTCAATCGCTTCATCACCAAGATCCCTTCCTTCTCGCTTCTCTTGCGACCCGAAATGGATCGATCTTTCGATGGTCCACTGTCAAGCCTACTCACCCACGAAAACATGCGTGAACTCAACTCTCATCTCCCTCGACTGCGCATGTGGCATCCACACATCTCGGACCTCGAATCGCTCCGAACAGCATTTCACGATCGACCGAAACCGTCCACCTCGCTGTTGCTCGCCACCGTCTGCCTCGTCGCCGCCAAGATTGCAGGCAATCGTCAGCTCGCAAAAAATTTTGCTGTTCACGTCGACCGCGTCGGCCTCCAGGTGCTCATCTCTTCGCCCAAAGAGTTTCACGCCGCCCAGGCATTTGAGCTCTTGCTCGCGCACGGTCCGTCGCTCATCGGCGCTAGCGTCGATCCTTCCGGTGCGGAATCCAACAACTCGGCCGTCTTTGGTGAGTCGCTACACTCTAGTGCTACCGCCACAGCCGAAGCCATCGGGCTTGATCTCGTCATGTCGCAGGCCTTGCAAGACGGTCTCGGTGCGGCCAACCAAGATCACAGTCCCGAGCTCATGGACAAAATCCGCGGCCTCTTGAGTCGCTTCTCGCTATGGTGCAGCCTCTCCATCTGGCGTGCCAAGTTCGTGCTCCTCAACTCGTTCGTACGTCCCTGCGACTTTTCGCGCCTCCGTCGCGACGCAGAATTCGCCATCTCATTGGTCGACAAGCTCGCTCAACGAGACCACAACCAAACAAAACCGTCCAAAGATGAGATTCTCTTTCGTGCTGGCGTGCTTGCCTTGGCCTATCGTGCCATCCAGGTCGCCGACTTCCACGTGCGCCTCTCGCAATTGGACACACTCTGGAACAGTCGACCGCTCTTCACCGATGCTGAGGTGCGTCGCGAGATCACCAGCCGCGTCGACCAGCACCTTGAGTTCCTCGCGGACTTCAAAAGAACCAAACGCCACCGTCTCTGGACCATGGCCAACCTGGCTGAGCTCAAATTTCTGGATCGCTGGGTCGACCTCGAATTTCAATCAGATTGGGTCTTTCTCTTCCAGCTCTACATGCGCATGGGGCTGCCCGTCAATCAGGGCATTGCAACTGTTCTAGAGTTGTCGGACTCGATCGGCCGAGATGCCAACCTGTATCATTTTCTCTTCGGAACTGGTCAACGCAGCTATCTCGACGACGAAGCGGTCCTCGCCGGCTTTGCAGGTGCCCTACGCTTCGAAGGTGAAACTTTAGAACAGACCGGTCTGCCGCTCCTCTTGACCTGCGGGTACATTCTTCACATCTGCATCTGCATCATGGAAGGCGTCAGCTTCGTACAGTACAGCCTGCACGATACTGCCATGCGCGAGGATGTATTTGCGCTCGTGCTGTCCAGGCTCGCAGAGCGACTCTGTTCGTCCATGCATCCCGAAGTCGAGAGCTTGGAGAAGCTGGTTTCGAGCATGCTCGTGCAGATGGCGCGGCGACTCGAAGAGTTGGAGTACTATAAGATCACTCGAAACCCGTTGATGCCGAATACATCGTCCATGACATCGTCCAGGAACAGTGGCGCTGGTGTACCGAGCGATGCGAGACGACCGAAGGACCCATCGTCGGGTCCGATAAGCAACCCAACAAGGCAGGAACACCAGGCACATCTATCTCAATCGGGTCCCGCCCATGAAGCAGCCGAACCATCGGGAGCCTCTCAAACTGCGCCGGACTCCGGTCAAGTCAGATCGTTGAGGCAAGGAACGGCGCTGCTGATGAACGCTCTGCCCAGCCAGATTGCCGCCGACGTGCCCATTACGCTGTCCGGTGGCAACGACGCCGATAATGTCGCTGCAGCCTCGTTCGGCACCAATCGAGATGCACTGTTGCCCACCTCTGATACCTGGTCATCCGATAACATGGCGCGCATCATGGACCAAATCTTGTCATGGGATATCATGCCAGACATGGCCTTTGCTAACAACGGCAATCCAGCATGTTGATGCCACCCTAGCGTCGATCTCTTGGCACCTAGCCTGGCCAATCGCGCATTCACAAGAGGAGCACTCGGCGTCTGCCATGATCTCATCCGACGGTTGCACTCGTATCTCGAATTCGATGCGACGTGAGCCGTCTTGTTAGTGGCCAACGCCGTTAGACGTCACAAAGCAATCACCGCATCGGCCCGTCGGAATGCAATTCGCTGTGGCGTCATGGGAAGTCAAGTCTGAGACATGAATGAACGAGCGACACGCACGACTACTTTATCGAGTCGGCCCTGAACTGCGATCTTGCAGCAGAGCGATTGATCTTACAGCCTCTGCTGCTACTCGGGTAGATTCGAGCGCTAATCGGCGGCTCGTCGTACCCGCTCGACAAGATCTACTCTGACAATCTACGGAGAGTTTCTGTGCGGAACTAGATCCGTAGTGTCTCGCTATCGACACGGATGCCGCACCCGGTCGCTTATACTTGTCAGGGCCGAGACCAAGCACCTGAGACCCTGGGACGTCTACAAGGCACAAGGCACGTTCTATGCGTGGTCGACTTATCTAAGCGGGCGACGGGCGACGGCGGCATGAGTGAGATCATCTATCACCTCGGATATAGACTATGTGGGAAGGGTCTGAGACGACGCTAAAAAGAGAAGAGAAAAGCAAGTTAGGCGAGGCAAGCCTAAACGTGACAGTCGGCAAGGAAAGAGGCTTGACCGGCGATCGACCCTAGTTGCGAGATTAGAGGGAGGGTCTTGCGTAGATCGACCGATGGGAAAAATGTGAGTCAAAAAGGCAAGCCTCCAGAAAAATCCCTGAGAAAGAAAGAGGCGTCGACGTGGGCAGCAATCTGTCCTGTCGTCTGTTGATGGCGTGGACACATATGGGATGAGGCTACTCTGCTCCAGCCTTGCTTTGCAGCTGGTCTGCCTCCCTCTCGCGGACTCATCGGAAATTTTTAAACCGCTTCGACAGGTCAAGCTCTCTTTCAATTTTTCCAATGTGCTGCCGCCGTGGCTCCTCGGTGTTTCTGCATAATCGGAGTTTGAATCGACGAGCACAATTGAGGGTAGAAGTCATAATACCGTCCCAACACCGTCGCCATTCTTCCAGCTCGAAACTATACCACATGTCTCACCCTCTCGTGCTTCTATCTCTATTCGTTGCTCGTCTACAATCGCGTGATGGAACGACAACGAACGGCGTCGAATCGGCAGAGCAGAATTCGAGATCAAAGCGTTCGAGACAGAGGGAAATCGGGATGGGGAGAGCGCAGTGCATCAATGGCGGCGACACCGATGGACCATATGGGCTTCGACGATGTTCGGTCGAAAGAGTAAGGTGCTGGCATACAAGACGACAGCCGTTGCAGCCCTTGCATCCAGAACAATCTCAAAGTGGCCGCCAGCAAAGCAAATTAAAATTTGCCGTTTTGCTGTTTTGGACGGCTGTCAAAGAAAAATGGCCAATTCGGCACTGCATGCGGCGGAAGTGGCCGAGTCCAACCAACTCACCGCACCACCTCGGCTTTCTGTTGGTTGATGATCTGCTGCCTCTGCTCCGATCCATCAACTCGAAGCCCCCAATCTGCACGCTGTCTTGTTTTCAGGGTCCGGCCTCGGAGGATCGACGTCGCGCCCATCCAATTTATTATACAGTGTTTACCACTGCTCCCACTTGCCGTCTGTCGTTATACGCCGGAGCATTCGAGCACCACGACGTCCTGCAAAGTCACCGTGATAGCTACACGGCATAACCAAGACGTTGTTCGGCTGCGCGGTTCCGGGCATCTCGCCTTTGTAGGTGGCAGGCCCTTCCTGATAGGGACGGAATGATGGACTGGATGACAATCATGCGATGCACCATAGACCCGTGCTTCAGCCGCCAATGCCATCTCGCGACAACAGCGCAGCAGCTCTCATCGATTTGCAACGCCAAAGACATCTCTGAGTCAAGAGCTTGAGCTTAACCGTTTCGATCGCCTCGTAACCGATGTCTGACACGATCGCTTCCTCGAACAACACTGTTCTGCTTTCTCACCCTCGATGTCTGCTCTCTTCCTCCTCCTGCCCCTGCTCCAACCTCTTTCTTGCTAGCCCCTTCGCCCACAGTGCAGGCTTGGGTGCATTGGTTCCATCTCAGTGTCGTCGTTGGTGGCTTACGAGACGATTCGGTCTCCGACCTTGTTCGATTGTCCTATCGCTGTTGTTTCTCCTGCTTCTATCACAGCATCCGCTTCCTTGACACCCCTTACGGCGACTAGCACATCCACCCCAAACTGGGTGCAGGCTAGAGAAGTCCCAGCTGATCAGACCCGGCCTTGACAGCCCTGAACTCCGCTTTCGGCTTTTGTCACGACGACCCCGACTCTTGCGCCGCCTTACCTGCGCCTCGAACATCACCCTCTAGAAGGCAGACACAAGGTCACAAGCGGCTGTCGTGCAGCAGATCTGCAGCAGAATCGTCGGACATTTGTGCATCGAAAGGCATCAAATTGCGCTGTCCGTGGTACCATATAAGAGGACGGATAGACACTTCACTCTCCGAAGCTTGTCTGATTGTTGCCACATCCCGCCTCCTCTGCTTGACTGTCCTTACCATCCAGTCTCCCCAAAGCAGACGCTGCCGTATCTACACTTCCTCCACCGTCGGTCTTTCAGCCGCTTGCCATCCTCGTTGCCTGTCACCATATCCGCCGTCCATCGGTCGAGCCTACAACGGAAAATGTGGGCGAGTCGCAACCTCATCCTCTTGACGCTGGTCGCAGCATGGTGCGCGCTTTTTGCGGTCCAAGAGGCCTCAGCCACGCTGGCAGATCCAGTCATGTGGATTCTGGTGCACGGAAGGCTCAAGCAGGCGCGTATCGATCCCATCGTCACTCCTGGAGGAACTTCGAGCCATGTCCACTCTCTCGTCGGTGCCAATGGCGTCAGTGCCGACACCACCACCGCGCAGAGCTTGGAAGCAGCGTCGAGCTGCACCACATCGGGCATTCACGCCGACATGTCTGCCTACTGGGCTCCCTCGCTCTACTCTGTCAATGCCAACGGCACTTTCAGCCCTCGTCGACTGGACTACGTCAACACATACTACCTCATGAGGGGAAACGTCAACATCACGGCGTTTCCTCGAAGCATGCAGCTACTGGCAGGCAATGCGATGCGTCGAGGTCCGGGACCCACGACGCAGGCGGACAACACGGCATCGTTTGTGTGCCTCAACTACGCCGACGGGAGCTCGCAGTCGCAGACGATCCCGACGCGACCGTGCCCGCAAGGTTTGAGGCTGCAGGTGGTGTTCCCTTCGTGCTGGAATGGAAAGGACCTCGTGTCTGCAGACCGCTCTCACGTCGTATACCCGCTCGGCGACAATGCGGACAACGGACCGTGCCCAGCGTCTCACAACGTTCGACTGCCTACGCTGTTCTACGAATTCGTTTTTGACGTCACGGGCATCACCAACGCCAACTACTCTGAACTGGTGCTGTCGAACGGCGACTCGATGGGCTACTCTTTCCACGCCGACTTTATCGCTGCGTGGAACGAGACGATTCTTCAGGACGCAATCGACGAGTGTGCAGGCCTTCTCTTCAACAACCTGGAATCATGCCCGCCGTTGGCAAAGACGTTGGACCGACAAGCTTCGAACCAGTGCACGGCGTCTTCGTCGGAAGCGACGTCGGGGACGATCCCCTCGTTGCCCGGTTGCAACATGGTTTGGAACGGTCCAAACGCCGGAAAGGGACTGACGGCGGGATGCGACCCGAACAAAGTCATGCTCAAGCCGGACAACTACACGGCACCCGCGTCGTCTTCTTCTTTGTCTGCATCTACCTCGTCTGCTGCGACGGCGGCAGCGAGCAAGAAGGCATCTGCACAGGCGGGCGGCGTGATCGGTGGTGCTTTGAACAGCGTGCAGTCGGCCAAGCTTTCGACACCTACCAGCAAGACGGTCAAGCACACACCCGAGCCTACGCCGAAAAAGAAGCATGCGCCGAAGAAAGCGACAATCCAGGCGACGAAGGAGAAAGGCGAGAAGAAGAAGAAGAAGAAGAGCAAGCGACCTTCCAAGGTCCAGCGCAAGAAGAACCACAGGCATACTTGAGTCCTCTTTGCGCTTGACCGACGCGAGCAAAATCTTGCCATCCTTGAGGGATGATGTAGATATAGATGTAGCATATCTGCCAGGCATCGAGGGCCGTCCTGGTGATGCCTCTGTTTCTCTGACGATATACACTCACGAATACCACGACGCTCGACCCACCTGCTCGACTTGCCGGCATGAAACAAGACTGTGTGAGCGCGACAGAAGACGAAACGTTGGCAGCAGAAGACAGGTTGCGCGGCACGGCCTTCTCTTGGCGTTTGCTCGGCGTTGAGCGGGCAATTGCGGGATGGTGTGGTGTGGCAGCGGCTAGAGTGGCACAGTGCCGCGACAGGGTCCATACCGGCATGAAATGGAACCACGAAAAAAGAATTGCTGCCGAAAATCATTTTCGGATTTTTCCTTCTTTTGCCCCGCCTGACCCACGTTTCGGAGCGTTTCGAGGTGCGTTGCGGCAAACGGAATGGTTGGAATGAGCTGATTTTCTCGACGTTGCAAACACATTACCACATTTTGTAGTATTCGTGACTGCTTCATCACCTTTCGGGTCCTCCGCTTCTCGTCACGCTGTCGCTTTGATACAATCACACTCTCGACTCGACTCGACTCAGCATAGCCCACAAGTCACAGCGTTCGTCGTCGGTCTTGGCATCCTTCCCTCAGCATCGATATAGGAGCACCACCATGTCGAGGCACCCCGCACGCTTGCCATCATAGTCCATCGTTTGCCGTAAAACCATGCCCCCGCCAACGATTCCACCACAGCCAGCCATGGCGACATCGGCATCACCACCGTCGACAGCGACCATGCTCAAGCAGCGCATGGCCGCTTGCTGCGCCACCACTCTGCGTGTTCTTCGCAGACACCTTTACTTTGTCGGTCCGGGCATCGTCGCTTCCGTCGCCTACGCCGATCCAGGCAACTGGGCTACCGACTTGCAAGCAGGCTCCGAGTTCGGCTACTCGCTCCTCTTCATCGTCCTGCTTACCGGCTGTTTCGCCGTCATAATCCAGATCCTCTCCTGCCGCTTGGGCGTGGTCACCAACGCCGACCTTGCACGCCAATGCCGCATGCTCATCCTCAAAGAGGACCGTCTCGGCAATCCTACGCAGCAACGCGTCTCGCATCCCAAACTTCGACGATGGGCGCTACTCTATCCGCTCTACATCATCGCCGAAGGCGCCATCATAGCCACCGAGTTGGCAGAATTGACCGGATCAGCGATCGCTCTCAACCTCCTCTTCCCCGCCTTGCCGCTCTGGGCCGGCATCTTGATCACTTCAGTCGACGTCATCATCATCCTCTTCATTTACAAACCACCACCCAACGGCAGCTTCAGGCTGCTCGAAGCCCTCATTGCCGCGCTCGTATTCACCGTCTTGGCATGCTTCATCGTGCTTCTTGTCAGGATCGATCCTCATTGGCCCGACGTTTTTCACGGATACCTCCCCTCGCACCACGTCGTGCAGAGCGGCGCACTTTACGTCAGTGTCGGCATCTTGGGCGCCACCGTCATGCCGCATGCCATCATCCTCGGCTCCCACTTTGCCGTTATCGACCGCCTACCCAACCCCGACGGTTCCTATGCTACTCGCGACGACGAGTCCCAGCACGATCGCACTCCAGATACCTCGCATCAGTCTAGATGGCAACTCATCACTGGCTCCCTTTCCCGCCTCTTGCGGCCAAAGACAGAGACGAAGACAGAGACGCTTCGTCTCACCCGTGTCATACGCTCGCTCATCCAGTACCGCACCGGCACAACCCACGACGTCGAAACCGACTCCATGCGTGAAGCGCGTCGCGCCCGCTTCAAACCCCAAGACTTCCCACCACGCACCCTCGAGAACATCCGTATCCACATCAAGCACGCCTCTGTCGACATTGGCATGTCGCTTGTCAGTTTTGCCATTGTCATCAACAGCGCCATCCTCATCGTTGCTGCTGCCGCCTTCTACTACGACCAGAACGGCTCTGGTTCCGGTCAGGTGGTGGTGGCCAGTCTCTATGATGCCTTCTACCTGCTCAAGGATCGCTTGGGTAGCCTTGCGGCTGTGCTCTTCGCCGTTGCGCTGCTGGCGGCGGGTCAGAGCGCAAGTATCACTGTCACGCTGGCCGGTCAACTGGTCAGCGAAGGCTTCATCAACTGGCGAACCGATCCCTTCTTGAGGAGAGTCGTCACGAGGCTCGTAGCCATCGTCCCCAGTTTGACCGTTTCCCTGGCGGTGGGCAAGGATGGCTTGGACGAGATGTTGGTGGCCAGTCAGGTGGCGTTGAGCATCGCGCTACCCTTTGTGCTTCTGCCTCTGATCCTGGTGACGAGTAGCAAGCCGAGGATGACGGCAGAGTTGGCGGTCGAGGAGCACGAGATGGTGGCTTCCCGCGCTTCGTCGATGAGGTCCAGCGTCGATGCTGATCGGACGAGTGCGGATGGCCAGCTTAGCGCGGTGGGTGAACAGGGCAGTGCGAGTGGGGTAAAGGCAAGGCCCGAGCTGAGCAGCACCGCAAGCGAGAGTGCGTCACTCGCAGTGATCCAGAGCTTGCCCTTGCAGCAGGAGCCACCTACACCGGATCAGGATCGCAAACTTCCCTCAACATCACAGCATCAACAAGAGCAGCCTGTTTCAACACCCACAGCTTCACCGTCGGATCCGCTGCAACCCAACTCCGTCGCACCACAACCGCTAGCAAGTCCCGACAAGTCGCACTGCTTCGCATCCGCGTGGTACGTCCAAGCGGTGCTGTACGCCATTTTCGCTGTGATCGTTGTGGCAGACGGCTATGTGCTGATCACCACCTTTATGGGCGAGAGTTGAACCTGGGTTGTCCATTTTTCTCCTGCATACGCAAGCCACACTTTTACAACTTTGCGATTGTTTGCGCGATCTTGAGAGACGTGTGTGGGCGGATTTGTCGGGTGAGAAAGACTGAAAGGTCAGGGATGAAGGGGGTTGGCGTGGCTTGATGTCGAGGGAAGCAGAGAGAGGATGGCGGGGGCCTGTTGGGATGCTTGCTTTCACTTGCAGGCGGGCTGCTGCCAGTACCCGGGCGTAACTTTTGCCGTGAGACCGCCGTTCTCGCGAACCACACGCCACAAGAATGTTTCGCAACGGAGACTCAAACCATTCATGCCAAAGAAAACGACTTCTATTGGTCTGCTGAAACAATGCAAATGAACAAAAAAGTGCAAGAAAACAAATATGATGGCAAGAGTGAAAGACGAAGGGTGACGAGAAAAATGCTAGTTTGACCTCGCTATGTGGGCGTGCGTTGCGAGCGAGGTTGATGCTGCGAAGCGTGCGCGGGAGCATCGTCGCGCGATGTGCTGAGGGTGAGGAGTTGCATCGAGGAAGACGGTTCGACGGGATCTTCCTGCGCTGGTGTGTGATTCCACGATGACAACTCGTGCGTTTCTGCGGCTGGAGTTTGGTCCGCCGCGAGCGGTTTCCCACCATGCTCGCCGGTACCGTTGCTGCTGCTGCCACTGCTGGCCATCCTCTTGTGCGACGCCACAAATAGGCCCTTCTCCCGATCATCATGCGAGACATCTTCGTCCACATCCGCGGCAAACCTCTCATCCACCTCGTCATGCATCTCCAGCTCCTTCATCGCAAAGCAAATCGCCCACCCCACCGCAGCGAACGGGATCAGCAACAGCCAGACGTGCCTCAACGCCATGCTGTACACGTTGCGCACCGCAAAGCTCGCTTCGGGCGACAACTTTCGAAGCGCACCAAAGTGCATCGAATACGGAGAGGAGATCTCCTCGATGTTGAAGGGCAGCGAACCGTTGTTAGCGAGTTGCTGGATGAGCGGGGATCGGATGGCTTTGTGGACCGAGGATTGGAAGACGGCTTCTGCGAGCATGATTCCGAGCGTTTGACCGAAGGATGCGAAGAACAGCTGGACGGCGAGCGCTTTTGATGCCATCTGAACCGCGACGGATGCGAGCACAGGGAATTGTGGTGCGACGAACAGGATTCCGCAGCCGATGGCGATCGGAATCTGCACCAGGATCCACGTCACTGCGGAAGAGTGGACGTCGAGGAGCAGCAACAGCGGAACACCGAGGACGGTGAAGAACCACCCGAGATGGTTCTGCGGTACGTAGCGTTCGGTCATCTCGATGCTGATGGCGAAGGCGATGGCGGTGAAGGCGACGGTGCAGCTGAACGGAAGCACCATCCAGCCGGACATGATGGTCGAGCTGAGTTTGACCGCTTGGAAGTAGGTGGGGATGACGTAGATGATCGCCATGGTGACGACGCCGTGCGCAAAGCTGGTGAGGTGAGCGCTGATGGCGGTTCGATTCGAGAGGAGTTCTCGCGGTACGGTCGGGTTCTTGAGTTTGAACAGCTCGAGGTAGAAGAATGCGACAAACAGACCGATGGAGATGATCAGCGGCACCAACACTTCCACGCTGACCCACTTGTACCTCGCGCCACCCCACGTCAAAGAAAGGCCCAAGCCTACCGTCGCCAGAATCAACAGGGCATTCCCCGTCCAATCCATCGCCTTCAACTTATCCTTAACATCCGCCTTGGGCGTCTTCATGTTCATAAACACGCCGATCATGATGATCGCCATGACCGTGATGGGGATGTTCAACCAGAACAGCCACCTCCAACGATCTTTTCTCGAAAAGATTCCGCCGATGGGTGGACCGATGGCACTCGCACCCGCCCACACCACGCCTAGGATCCCCTCGTACGTACCTCTCTGCGCCAAGGGCACCAGATCGGCAACGACGATCTCTGCCAAGCTGATAATCCCTCCATCCCCCACGCCCTGCAACACCCTGCCTACGATCATCATCTCCAGCGAATGGCTCGCTCCGCAAATCACGCTTCCGAACAGAAAGAAGAAGAGCGAAGTGAGCAGGATCGCTTTCCTCCCCCATATCCCGCACAACCCCCCCGTCAGCGGTAGGATCGCCATGCCGGCGATGGTGTAAGCCGAGCCGATCCAGATGTACGTGCCGCCATAGCCGTTGGAAGCGCCGCTGCCTGTGCTGGTGGATGTGGTTTTAGGTGGATGGTTGTGCTTGCCAAAGTGGATCGCGTCGTTCTGAAGATCAGCTACGATGGTAGGTAACGCGGTGGAGACGGTGGTGAGGTCGAGCGCCGAGAGGAACGAGGAGACGCAGAGCGCGGTGAAGACGAGCAGGAAGTGCGCTCGTGCCGTCAGCCGTGTTTTGGTGGGTGCTGAGGAGACGGTTTCCATACTTGTTCGAGCGTCGCCGCCGGTGGAGGTGGCAGAGTGAACGGCGCCGGGAGAATAGGGTGGATAGGTGGAGGGTGAGCAAGTTGTGTAGTCGTACGACGGCGGTAAGACAGCGTCGAGTGCGGGCAAAGGCGATGCTGAGTGCGCTGTGAGGGGTGGTGTTGATGAGCGCGGATGAGATGCTTCTCCTCCGAGGAGAGAGGAGCGGTGTTGATCAGGAGTCATGGTGTGTAGAAGCTTCTCGGTAGGAAAGTGAGGCTGTGATGACAAGATGAAAGGCGGTGCAAGCGGTGGATTGGACGAGCTACCGGATGTGGGATGCCGATGCTCCGTGGACCTAGCAATCTGGTAGTCCGATCCGAAGATCCGGTTTGAGTTCCCAAACGTTTTGCCAGTACTCGATGGTGGGATCGAGTGAGTAACGAGAATGTTCGTGGTGGGTGTTAGAACAAGACCTTGATGAATCGTGTCGAGGACAAGGAGCGAGCAGCGGCCAGTCTCGCACGCGATTCACGATATTCCGCGACCGTCGCGTACAATGGATCAAGGCTGCGCTCTCTCTGCCTCGGTGCAAGCCTTTCGATCCGCTGGAACGAAGTCGAAACGCAGCAGCGTCCGCTGTCTGTGGGAGTACGGGACGACGACCGTGTCTTCCGCGCTTTTTTTGTTCTGAGTGTGCTGTACCGATCGCGCGATGATGAGTTGCGGGGAAAGGGATCCAATGAAAGTCCGAAAGCAAGTGCGTCTGAAGAAGCTGCAGAAGTGCGGATGAATGGCTTCGCAAGAAAGGTGTACAGCGGCAGTCTCGTAAGCACTACGGATAGGCACGTACGATTCGCGGATGTTGGGGCAGATCGAAGCCAGACGGAGAGAGTGAAGATCGTGGAGGATGCAGAAGGATAGCTTGCCAAGAAGTGAGCGGAGAAGGAAAGTGGAACACCGGGTTGGTCTTGTTCAGTATCGTACCAGACGATGCAGAAAGCAGAGCGGAGGGAGAAACGAGAACGATGGTGTGATGCACGCAACGGCGGTACAAAGTGTACAGTTCTGGAACGCAAACACAAGTCGATGCGCAGGTCCAGGGAGAAGTGGTAGGCTTGGGAAAGGTCGACAATGCCTTGCACACCGACGAGGCTCCTCGGAACAGAGGTTGCTCCGACGGGTTCTCGCTTCAGCCTGAATCTTTTACAGTCATGCCACCTGACATGGTAATCCCATGCACTTCCTCGAATTGCAACGATGCGGCACGCTGATGATGAAATGGACCTGCCGATGCAGGCGCCGAAATTCGGAGCGGCAGAGGTCTGAGCTCGCTTGAAGCATATGCAGGCAAGACTGAATGCAACGAATGCACCTAGGACAAGGCGGTGTAAGGGATGCACAACTTACGCCTCACCGCGACAAGGTACAGTTTCGGACCGAGTTGTCGCAAAAATGTGATTGGGAACGAGAAGCAGAAGAATATACGCTGCGAGTGGATTGGACGCGTACAGCACACGTGGGATTTGGATCCGTTGGTCAGGACAGAGCGGGAGAGTGTCTCGATCGATCTGGTTGGCCGTTAAACGAGGAGAGGATGACGCTCGACTTTCTCAGTTGGACGCCTCGCCAGCACGGTTTCTCTCGATGCTCAGTGCAGAAGGAGGTAATCAGCGGTGGTCAGATGAGGAGTGCACCCAAATGCTCCTCTGCGCCTCTTTTTCTCGCTGCAGAAGAAATGGAACCCAGCAATGCGGGAAATCCTAGCGGATGTTCTGCATGACGACGAAACAGAGTGGATCTGATGGTTCTAGCTGGGCGAAGCAGTTGCGTAGCCTACGGAGACGTCCGTCGGCGATCGACTGAGTAAGTCCGCAGAAGTGCTCCGCCGTGGACCGCACCTACTCGCTGATCGCCTCGCTCTTCGGGAAGCTTCAGTGCACGTTGTCGGAATTGGAACGTGGCGAGTCGGCGATCCAATCGTTTCTTGAAAGCGTTTACCCCACGAAAAGCAAACTTTGGTATTTCCGACGATGAAGAGTGGACGGTCATGGCGTGATTCTGGCTTGCTAAGCAAGCACGTAGAGTATCAGCCTCGCTCCGAATAAGTTATTCACGAATTGGCATCGAGAAGGCGCAGATAATTCCCCAAGACGATGATGGCCGGTGGCGCCTGCGTGAAAATTGAAGGCATGATCTGGGTCAAGGTGTGTGCCGCGTCCTTACGTACAAAGCTACGCTGTGCGGGCCGATGTCGTGGGTCAAGGGTCGGCAGTTGGTGCTCGGCTATCGTGTTGACACACATCATGCTGATCGACAGCAAGTCGGAATGGACACTGTACGCTGGCTACGAGGCATCGACTGCCTGCGTGGCCGGAAGTCCACGGCTCGGTGGTCCCAATTCACTGTGCAGGGGGTGAAGCTAGCGGACGGAGGGGAGCTGTCCTTGGAATGAGGGCGAGGAGGGTCGCTGCGGCTTCGGCATAGAGACCAACCGTTTTGATGCTTTCAGGCTCGACGCGGTTGGCCGAGAGAGAGAGAGAGAGAGTGCAGCAGAAACGGATGCAAAGGGCAGCGTCTAGAACCTTTTTGGACTCGTGTTGGATGCCGCTTTGGTGGCACGTCAAAGTACGCAGCGGCGCACTTTGGAATTTATGCACCTCGAACCCATTCATTTTGACGTGCCGACACGCTTTGAATCTCAGAATAAAGATAATTAAGATTTTGTATTCACTTGGAACCCCCCGCGATTGGGCTTGGGACTAGAGTATGGTGTGTACTGTATCTGCGCTGCGCTCCGCAATTCCGCCGTTGTCCTGCACTTTTCACTTGGGCTGCCGACCCACAGTTGCTCGACTCGGCATCTCGACAAGGATCAGCTTCGGCATGGTTGGCTCCAAGCGGCGGGACTAGTTGACTCTGTTTTCGTCTTGCTGCCTTTATGCGTACAGTATAGTGCATTCAAGCTTTCACGACGACACACGTCGCCATCTCGTTCAGAATGACGAGTCGCGCTGCGTCGTCTGCGAGAAGAGAGCACAAACAAGTACCCGTACACGTTTTTATCCCGTCCGCTTCCCGGTGAACGTGGCTGGAATCGTGTTTGGCGTCGATTTTGAAATTTGACAAGAGGGTCAACGTGACTGTGGCTTGAGGCTGGAGAAATGCCTCTGCCGTCGGTTGCTGCCCCAGGTTTGTATTGTGTGTCGCTTCTTCAAGGGTCCTGTTGCCGGCTCACGTTTCGGTTGCTTCCCAAAAGGTAAATTTAGAACCAGTTGGATTTGCATGACTGGCCAGAATTCCCACACCGAATACTGCTGCAGTGCCACAATTGCCGAGCTTCAACCGGCGGAAGCTAAATTCAGCCGAAATACAGAATTCCAAGTGCAGCCTGCAGCCTCTCGTGCACTGATGGATCGCACACTCGTCTCACGCCCGTCGCTCTCCCGGCATGGCTCTATTGGCCGTAGAACGTGGCATCCCAAACGATACACAGGTACAGCGTATGGGGTCTGACTTGCACTGCATCGGTATAGGTACGGACGGCATGCGTCGCTTTTGTTTCATCTTGGTCCTCCCTCACAGGCTGCAAGCCATTTGTGGGATGCAGCTCACCCGGCCGCCCACCTCATCTGCTTGTCTCACTCGACCCTTCTGCGCATCGTGCACAGCCTTGCCGGCTTCAAAGTCTTGACGTGCATCAACGCTCGCTCTTGCCCGACGATCAACCATGGAAGTTCCACCGCTGCATTTCATCGTCCCGCTAAGAGACAGCCTTCGTGTCACGTTCTCCTTGCGTTCCGAACGCCGCTCAGCACCTCGACGTGCCACCTCATCGCCTTGAATCGCGCCGCGGGAGCCCCTCTGCAAACTGAACCGAATTCACAACCTTGTGCAATAGTGCACACAAATTCCCACTTGCGTTAGTTCCAGGCGTCTCCTGCTCGACAGAAACACATACTCAAATCACATACTGTACGCCTCGTTCCTACCACAGCCGTGTCTTGCAAGTTCCGTGATTCGAACACGGAATAGCCTGAGCTGATCCTAGAGAGCCAATCAATGCAACGTCTAGACCACTCTTGCAGAGTGAGCTGCATATTTTTGAAAAGGACAGGTCGTCTGATCGTAGCTGTGCATGTCTCGCTCGCCACATCACTGTGACATTTCGTACCTTACCCACTCCCCACCCGATCGAGCTACAACAGCCGCTTTGTCCTGACCCCTCGCCGCGGCCACAAAGCGCCGGTTAGCTTGCCGCTTCAAGTCCGAGCCCTTCCCCTCCGTTCCACTCAAATTGTCAGCCCGCGTTACCGCTTCAGTCCTGCGTCTAGACTCCTTTCTCTGCTTCCGATCTTGTGCAAGCCTGTCAACATCATCTGCACCCGCTTGTCCCCTCTACCTGCGTCGGGTCTCCTTTCATAAATTGTTTGCCCAGATCGCTTCCCACCTCTTCCTCCCAACCATCACCTGTTCGCGTCCTCCTATATCCCCGTGTCCATCGCAAGCTTCTCTACGCGACACCTACGCTCCATTCCTGTACTTCTGTAACTTGCTTCCTGCTGATTGCCCTCAGCCATGAGCTCCACTCGCAGTCCCTCGCCTAGTGGCACCGAGAGATCCTCTGCTACTGACATCTCGTCTGACGCAACCAGCATCGTCGAGTCCATGTCCAATCTCCGCGCCGAAGACGACTCGATCGTGCGCGATCACACAATTCAAGACGTCCTCAAAGGCTCGCGAATCCTCATTACTGGCGCTGCTGGCTTTGTTGGTGCTGCGCTCCTCCACCGATTGCTCGGTGACGACTCCTTCGACGTGAAACAGGTCGTTGCGATCGTACGAGGCAAGACTTCAGAGGATGCCCTCAAGCGTCTCCCTAAATCGGTTCACCATCACGCGCAACCTGCGTCCGAAGGTGCGCTCCCCAAACTCGTCATTGTCAACGGTGACTGCGCCCGACCCAACTTTGGTCTCAACGAGCAGGACTTCGAAAAGGTTCGCAAGACCGAAATCGTCATTCACTGCGCCGGCGACACCCGCTTCACCCTTCCCATCTCCAAGGCTTTCGAGTCCATGGCGGATTTGGCTTACTTTACTGCTCGATTCTCCCTCCTCACCTGGAACGTCAAGACTCACATCCACGTCTCTACCACCTTTGTCGGCTGGTACCTCAAGAACGGCTCGCTTGTGAGCGAGTCCTTGACCCCCGAAGGATGCGGCACCCAGGTCGACGAGCAGTCTGAACACGTCAACACCTACTTCCAGGCAAAGACCTACGCCGAATCGTGCGTCAATTCGCTCTTCACCTCGCAAGTGGGTCGCAAGCTGCACGGAAAGACGTGTCGAATCGTCCGATTGGCTACTCTTGGCCCTGCGATCGACTTCCCTCGTGACGCGTGGGGTGCAGGTCACCCCTCGAGTCCCGTCTGCGCTGCTCTGGCTGCGCACGTCGCCGACCCCAACATCATCTTCCCCAACGCCGGTCTCGACGTGATCCCGGTCGACATCGCTGTCAACCAGATCCTCGCCGTCACCGCCTCGGCACATGCATTGCAGAAGCTCCCCACAACTCACCGTCTGCATCCCAAGAACCCTGCTGCACCGACGAGCAAGCATCTCGCAGAAGTGCCATGCTACCACGTTGCTTGCGGTCGTGGTGACGAAGCTCGTATCCCCATGACCCTCCTCAACGACGAAAATGTCAAGATCGAGGAGCCCTACATCCCCACAACCAATCTGCTCAAGGTGTACGATCCCTTCATCACCAAGATTGTCGAATTCGACGTTGCTCGCACACGCACCGTTCTCGGGTTGCCCGCACTTGTGCCCGACCAGCAAAGGAAACTCAGCAAGGCAAGCATTTCTGATCTGCCACTCAAGCAGGGCTCGCTCAAGCTCGACATTGTCAAGTCGGTCCAGGATCGTTTCGGAAACGACAAGCTTCAGGGCTGGACGGGCTACCTCCAGCAGGTCCGAGACCAGATGGAGGCCATGGGCCCCCGTTCCGACTGGGAGACCTTTGTCGACTGAAGCCGCTTCGCTTTCATTTCATAGATCCCGTCTCCTTTCGGTTTTCACAACTGCCGCTCTTGTTCGGCCCAGCATACCCACATGTTCCTGTCTCAATCTTTCTTGGGTTCTATAGATCGCCTCGCCACTCTTGTGAATTGTAAATAGCCTTGTCATCAATTTGTCTGCACGGCAAGCATCGGTGCAGTGATGTTGAATGAGTAGCATTGCAGCAATTGTATCAGATGATTGGTATAAGTAGACATGAAATGGTGATCATTGAGAAGCAAATGGCGTGCGAAGATTCGTGCATTAGAAAGGGGCAGAACGGAGATCCGAGCGGTAAAGCGGGAAGAGGCTTTGCAAAGTCGGGGTTGGAATGCAGACGATTCGAACCAGGTCTCGAACATTAGGGCTCGAAGGTGGAAACAATGCGGCTGGCCACACGCCTTCCGGATAGGAGAGCACCTTCCATGTACCCTTGCCAAATCTCGCTGGTGGCGTCGCCGGCAAAGTAGAGGTTGCCGATCTTGGACATTTCGTCACGCTCGTCCTCCTCGAAGCTGGTGAGCACGCCTGGTGGGTTGAAGGATCCGTAACCTCCCGTTGCGTAAGGTGCGAGCGTCCAGTTCATTTCGTGTACCTGCTGAGCGTTGAGCGCCTCGGGTCCAAAGAGGGTCGCGAGGAAGTCAAGCACGATCTTCTTGCGAGCTTCGGCGTCTGGGTTGTTGTGGAGAAAGCGGCGGGAGTTGTTGCCGAGCACGAATGCAACAATGGTTCCGTGTTTGGCATCGGCAGGTGAGTTGTCGTAAGTCATCTGAACGGGACTATCGCCGTCTGCGTTGATCATAGCACCACTGAGACCAGCAGCACGCCAGAAGGGGGACGAGTAGACGACGTTGAACTTGATGGCTGAGCCCATGGGCTGACGACGATAGTACTGGATGAGACCGGATGGAAGGGGTGGCTGGAAGTCCATTTGACAGATGAGCGGACGAGGCGGAGTGATGATGACGACCGGTGCTTTGATGCATTCTCCCTCGACTGTCGAAACTTTGTACATCGCTTCTTGGTCTGGTGTCGCCTCGTCGTCGTCGGCCTTGTGAATGTTCAATACCTTTTGATTGAGTTGAAGTGTGCCTTCGGGGAGACGAGCGGCAAGTCGCTCGCTGATAGATTGTGGTCCTTGTACAATGCGTGTGGTTTGCGCATCGCTCAAGACTTGCTCGATGTCTCCGCCGGCTCCGGCTACGGTGGCGAGGAGATCCAAGAAGCTGATGGATTCCGAGTCTTCTGCATAAACAGCTTTGATGGCCATTCGGAAGAGCTGCTTTGCCTCAAATGTCCACATGGCATCGTCGATCCAGCAGCCAATGGACCTCTCATCCCAGTAGCGTGCATCCTTGGCTTGGCATGGCGTCTTTGCAGGGACGGATTTGGAAAGGCTGTTGATCTTGCGGGTTGCGCGGAGGAGATCGAGAGATGGAAGAATACCGCAGGGGATCATGTTATTGTATGTCTTGACCTTTCCATCGGTGGAGCGATAGATGCTGCGGCCTTGATCGTAGGTATCGTGGGTTTGCAAACCGAGCTCTTGGATCAACTGAAGGATCTGAGTCTGTCCGGGACCGATCCATTGGCCGCCCATCTCGACGACGTTGCCGTCTTCGAGTTGTACATCGAGCGTCCTGCCGCCGACTCGATCGTTTGCTTCGAGCACCTTGACGCCAAGCCCTGCCCGACTGAGCTCATCTGCTGCGATGAGTCCTGAGAGTCCTGCACCGATGACCACCACATCGACATCGCCGGTCCTCTTTAGCGTGCTCGTGGCAGTGCCGGCCTTGGTAGCCTTGCAAGAACCACTGGTGGTGGAGCTTGAGACGAGGGTGGTAGAGTCGCTCTCGGAGGAGCGCGTCTCGTGTGAACGCCCACGTGCTGTTGGTGCCCGTACTGGTCGACCCTTGCTCGAAGACGGCTGGGAGTTGTTGGTGTTGCCAGAGCCACCCAGCCATGTCGGCCTCTTCCAAGCCATTGTATGTCTAATGCGACCTTGCGAGTGCGATGATCACTGAGCAGTGGATGGGAGGAACGAATACGAGGTGGGAGGTGGGACAGATCAAGTAGGACAATTTTGGCGGGGTTCCGGCATTACTTTCAAAGCCAGAACCTACTTGAAATCGCCCATTCCGTTTCTCGGCAACTCAGAGCTGCATTCGCTTCAACCATCCCGGCGGCATTAGCCACGTTCCTGCAGACCCCTTTACCCTCGCTGTGGGCCGAGCCTTTCAGTCATCAGCAAAGCCTATGAGTTGCTCCTCGTCAAGACCAGTGGTCCGAATGCAGTCGGGATGGGGCGATCACACGAGCCCTTTACCTCTGTTGCACCCTGTCAATCACCACTCTCGCTTGCGGCAGATACTGACCGCGCGCGGCTGTGCTTCGTCCTGCCCGCCTTCCTCCCCTTCCTGACCAAGCTCGCTCCGGGGCCTGCTCCTCACCCTCATGTCCTCTGCATTGTATCGCCTACTCGCTTCATCGTCCTGGCCGTTTCTACGTTTCAAGAGGTCGCGAATCCCTTAGGAGCGTGCTCGCGCCTCGGCTTGTACTGTTGTTACCATGGTGGTTGGGACGTCTTGGTATATTTGTGAAGCACCGGGTCAGCTGCCGAAAGTCTCACTGTCTTGAGCTTCCAGACCAGGACGCACTCTGATGCTGCCGTTCCCTAGGGTATCTGCGGGCTATCCAAAGGTTCGAGGAGCACATGTGAAACGCAAAGTCGTGCCAATATATAACCTACAGCCGACAAAAGCTCTTTTACGCAAGACATTCGTTCACTTTATTTCAATTATTTGTGTTTTCGTTCTGCAATAAAAGTGTGAAATTATGGGTATCATAAAACTTTGTCACGTTGATCATAAATATCTTTTGTCACCTATATAATAAGTATAACGGATGCCACAGCGATCATGCAAACTGCACCGATTTGCGTTGCACACGGTCTGCGCAGGACTTGTTTCATAATATTCATCCTAGAACGAGGTGTTAAACTCATTGCGTCCACAGTGCCGCACTGAAGATCAGCGACGAGCCGGTGTGACTTGTATGAAATATACGCAAATTGTTGAAGTGGTCTCGCAGAAGACAAGATACTTTTTCTACTGCAGAAGCTTCTCCACAATATTCAAATGAGCAATCATAAAAGCAACGAGACTTGTAACTTTTGGTCAAAGAGCACGGTGTGAGCATTAATATTGATCAATCTGTGATTTTCTCAACAAAGGCGCGAGCTCTCAGCTAGACCGCTGTGGATGGTGCGCTCGATTCAGACTACAAACGATAAGTCTCACAATCTGTAGCAGCACATAATTTGGTCTGTGTCGGACCGAGAAATATCATCAAAATAAGCACCAAATGTTATTGTCGTAAATAGTCTGACGATACGCAGTCCTTTTTCGATGCCTCGATGATTTGTCTGTGCAACATTGCAGTTGACGACTGAATCATGTTCTTGTCTATCATCAAAAAGGCGGTCTTTGCATAAGTTGCCGAAAGTTCTTCGTTATGCATCTCGACCTCGTTCAAATCCAAAAGATTATTTGAGCTAAAAAGTGCGGTGTCTGATCGAGCAGACACTGGCTGTGGTCTCGTCGTGTTCTTACCAGTTAATGACAAATTGCTTTGGCTACCCTTGTTCACGATGCCCTATATTAAACGGCGCCAACGTCTTTTTCGTTCAAGACGTTGGCAGAGTGAAAAAAATCTTGATACCCCGATCCGGCAAGAACACTCATAGAAAGGATCACGGCTGGAATGCGAGAATTCCTGGGTGCTTAGATCCTGCGTCGCTGTATTCGAGTTTGTTCGTCGGAAGTGAAGCTGCGAGCGTGTAGTGGCGGAGAGTGCTAGAAAGCACTCGAGGGGAACGGCAGGCTTGGTTGCGAGTGGACAGTGAGCCCGAAGGTCAGCTTCCTGAGGCAAACGCCAATGGCTCAGGGAGGAATGGCACGGTCTTATGGAGACTGCAGTCCGAAATATAGCGCCGGTAAGATGGGGATCGAGCAGAGCATAGATGGAGGAGATAGGTGACGACAGACCAAAGGACGAGGAGATGCGAGAGTGTGTCAAGGGCGTATCGAAGACCAAGTTCAACGTCGAGCTTAATAGTAAGGGCACACGGTTCGACTACAACCTCTAGTTGGGGCGAGGCTAAGGAGACAGCCAGACTCAGCTTAGAGGTGGACAAACATCCAGTCATTGTGACCCCGTCGTGATCGTGATGACCAAGGGGCGGTCAGAAACTGAGCACGTCGATGAACTGGTGTACAGCTCGTGTTGCTCTGATCATACAAATGAAAGGTGACGTCTGAGGCGTGTGATTCTCGACGTTTGCAGCGATCATAGCACTGTGACTTGAAATGATACGAGCCGAGGTAGAGCAAGAACGTCAAGAAGCTCAAAGAGGAACGGACGAGATCGTGCGGATGTTGAAGTTATTAAGGTGGTATCTGTGGAGCACCAGAACAGAGGCTGTGCATTGCACGTGGTGACATTGATTGAGGCGGATGCAATGGACAAAAGCCGAAGGGCAAGGGCTTGCTTGTTCGTTCTACCAGACTCAAGGGACGAAGAGGCGACAGAGAAGGAATCATACGGGCCGACACGGCACAGGGAATTGCAAGCAGAGCGTGCGTGCTTTGTGAGATTGAGCTGTCATGCAACAGCGGGTCCAGCACAGAGCGACACATGATGGCAAAGAGCGAGGAGATGACCGAAAGAATGCAATTGCTGAATTGAACCAGACGACACGCCGTGTTCATCTGGATGGAGGTATATAGTACAAGCACGGGAGTGTGTGTGCCAAGGAGAAGCGGACCGAGGTGAGACGGTCTCGGGGCGGGGAACAGGAGGCGAAGATGGCGCCCTTGGATGAGGGGAGCGGATGACTCTGGACTATGCCACGGCGATTGCTCGTGTCGAGAATGGATTGCCACGAGACGGTGGACTGACGAGGTGGATGCGTTAGTCGGTGTCCATGCCCATGGTCATGCCAGAATCGCCAGCACCAACCAAAGCGGATCTTGGCTTGGCGGAGGTTGCCTTGACCTTGATCTTGTCTTTGGAAGAAGAGGCGATTTGTTGGGAAGCTTGAATCGAGGCGCGAAGGTGGGCATTGCGGTGAACGAGAAGACGGTCCGCCTCCTTTGCTTTTGCTTTGACACCTGCCTTTGCGAGGCGAGCCTTGTAGAAGGCGATCTCTCTGCGAGTCTTGATCTCTTGGATGCGCTTCATGGCGTTGAGGGTGGTGGCGACGAGCTCGCGGTCGTAGCGGACGGGGACGTTGCGCTTCTTTTCGAACTCGAGGGTAGAGTCGACGGTCATCTCTTTGCCGTTGGCCTTGCGGAAAGCCTTTGTCCAGCGGACCTTTCGCGGGTTTCGCTTCAACTTGAAGTTCTTGTGACATTTGGACTTGCAAAACTTGAAGATCTTTGCATCGTTACGAACAAAGGTGATACCCTTGCCCGGGTAGCACGGTGCGGAGCAGAAGAAGCAGTGTTCGATCCTCATGTTGTGCGCGCCTCTTGATTAGTGTCGTGGAAGGTTATGTGCGTAAAAGCCACGTTGGAGACTGCAGATGAGAGCGGCGTGTGCGATCGTCCGAGGATGTGTGTGAGTGGCGTGGCTGTAGCCTAACTTCAAGACCGTCGAGCAGCGTGATCGACGATGGCAAAAGATCGGGCCGCTTCGTGTGTGCGCGCCGTCGAAGAGGTCAACCACGATGCTACTGTACGAGAAGGGAAGTCGGGATGGGTTGTGAAGGGGAGGAGGAGGAGGTGGTTGTGACGAAGATGGCGGGCGAGTGTCACTGTTCAAACCAAGCAAAGGCCAAGCAAAGGAAGGACCCTTTGCGAATCACACTGACTTTGTGCCGTCTTGCAAACAAACTTTTTTCCCTTTCGGCCAAACTGAGAAACTTCCGCGACAAATTTCTTGACTTCCAACTTCGGAACTCGGATCCTCCGACAACCGCATCGGGGTTTCGCTCAATCGGGTGGCTGAGTCGCGTGAGTTGCTTCGATTCACGGCTGATCCGAACTGGCCTTTTGAGCCAATTCCAGAGTTGTGTCTTTCGGTCGAGCCAGTTTGTGATTACAGGACATGATTCTTGGTTGGCTTCGCCACCACCATCACATCGGATCGTATCGATCGCATCGCAAAGCGCAGCAGCCATCAAGATGAATGCGCCACTCGCCATGCATCACCATGGCGCAGGGCCCAGCTCGCATTCCTCGCATCGTCCTTTGATCACGCAGCAGCGTTTGGTGGGCGTCTCGTCGTCAATACCTTCCGACTTTATCCACAACGAATTCAGCTTTGAGCAGCACATCAAGGACAATCTCAACGTGAAGCTCGACAACGACGCTCAGCTGTGTCCAGACTACATCGAGAGGCTCCAGTGTCCTCGCGGTGCATCGTGTCCCCGGCGCCATGTCAAGCCGAGCCATCTCAACTTTCTACCGCCAGGATCGACAGCGCTGCGCGATCCCAACAAGCGAACCGTTTGCAAGCATTGGCTTCGAGGTTTGTGCAAGAAGGGCGACCAGTGCGACTACATGCACGAGTACGATATGCGCAAGCTACCCGAATGCAGGTTCTACGCCACCTTTGGATTCTGCAACAGCGGAGACGACTGCCTCTATCTGCATGTAGATCCCGCCATCAAGAGGAAGGAGTGCGAGAGGTACAATCGAGGCTTCTGTCCAAAGGGTCCACTCTGTCCCAAGAAGCACGTTCGACGTGTCGCCTGTCCGCTTTATCTCTCTGGCTTCTGCCCAGAGGGGCTCGACTGTCCGCGCGGACACGTAAAGAGCACGCCTCCCTCGAGCGCATCACGTTCCAATTCACCCATCCAGACCCATCGGCCTTTGACTGCAGCAGAAGCCTTCGGTACGGGCACGGGTCGCGCGGACGATTTTGTGGACGGCATGCGCAACCAACGTGCACCACCAGGACGATACGGAGTACCCGGTGGAGCGGGTGGAGCAGCAGCAGCAACAGCAGATGGAGGAGCAGCACGATCAGCAGCCGGATTCGCCAACAACATGCAACGCCGTCCCAACAATGGATTCGGAGCACCACCGCAGGGAGGACAAGATGGCGGACGTGGATGGCGCAAGGATCTCTCAGAAGTGCTTTGCTTCAAGTGCGGAGAGATGGGTCACTTCGCCAATATGTGTCCCAACCCCGCTCTGCCAGGCAACCGCGGCGGCGTCGAGCGCGGTCCAGGCGGGCAAACACGCCAACCACGAGATCGGCCTCGTCCATACTAGCTCAGCTATCGTCTTCACACATTTCGTCGTCTCTTACCAATACCCGTCATGGTCGTTTCGCTCAGTTGTACTTTTACTCTTCATCGTCCCGCATAGTGTACTCAATACCGGCCATGTTGCTGCCATTGCTTCGTTGGATTCATGTGAGCTGGACGTGCAAAGGTTCGACGTGGGCCCAACAGCTAAACTCATTCGAGCGTCGCTGAGCACATGTCTGAACACACTATGCTTCCGATTAATGAAAAACGAATAATCGAGCTGCCGGGCCGAATGCCTGGAAATGGTGTCTGCGGCGTGCCTTTGGCTCGGCTATCCCGCCGTATCCGAGCTCGTTCCTATTTCACATTTCAGCAGTCACAATCTCTCACATCATCGCTTGTCGGGATTAGCCGACAAATTGTCAACCACCATCCCTTCCTCTCTCGCACATCTTCGGAGCAGCCCATCCGCTTGCTCGAGTGCATCACGCTTTCACCTCATCGGACCATCCGCTGTCTGCTGCATTCGACCGCGAATTCGACCAATTGGATCGGATTGAATTGAATTGAATCGGTTCGCTGCGCCATCCGACTCAGCTTTGGCTTCCGCACCGCCATCGTCAACTCGATCTCATCCTTGCACACTTGGCCGCAGTCGAGAACAGCGATGTCGTCGTCGCTCGGCATCCAACGCTAAGCCGCAGCAAAGCTCTGTGTACCCTTCTTCGTGCCCGTCGTCCGCCGCTCCCTGGGAACACCCTCTCTCAAAGATGGTCGCCGACTCGTCCACCAACCAGCACCACTCCAACGATGAGCTCGCCAACTTCAAGTCCGATCCGAGCAGCGTCGAAGACAAATCGCCAAAGAAGCAGTCCGCAAGACGCAGAGCGTACGCGAAACGAAGCTGTCTCAAATGTCGCGAAAAGAAGGCCAGATGCGAGCTGCCAGAAGAGAGCCTCACCACTCCTTCCTCCATGACGCCGCTCTCTCACCAACTTGCCTGTCATCGATGCAAGGTTCTGAGCCTCGACTGCATCGTCTGGGATGGCGATCGCAAACGGAGACCCAAAGTCTCGTCGTCGTCCAACAACATCGAGGACGACGATCTCAAATCTCCCCCTTCCAAAAGGATAAAAAAGGAGCCCAGTTCGTCTCGTTTACCATCCTCACCACCTCGCAGCCCCGGATCGCTCGAGCAACTTGCTGCAGCTGCCGCTCGTCTCTCGGATCAACGCAGAACGTATCATGACGGCGCCGCCGACATGTCTTCACACGCTGCATCCGCCTCCAACGACGCCCCAAGCTCCCGGACTGATGCCGCCTCCTCGCTCGCCTCCGTCCAATTCTTCAACCCTATTGTCGACGATGCTGCCACATCCAGCTCAACCCACTCTCCTGCCTCACAGCGTGCCTACGACCGTCAGCGCGAACGCACTGCATCCTCGTCAAAGTATGCCGATCAATCCCCGCGTACGAGCAAACCACCAACTCCTGGCTCGGCAGCTTCGCCCAACTTTGCCGCCTCTTCCGCACAGTCTTCCTCTTCGACTTCCAACAAAGCACAACCTCCTGGACGCACCTGGACATCGCTGTGGAGACCCATGTCGGTTCTCATCGACTATGCAGCCCAGCAGCCCAGCTTCACAATCTACCTTCTCTCTCGCATCGATCGCAACCTCACAGACCTTGACATCCTCGACCTCATCCCACGCCAGACCCTCTCCTATCTCAAGCCTTTTCTCAGGCCCTATCTGCTCTGGCATCCTCATCTTCCGGATCTCGATCACATCTATACCGAACATCGCAAGCGTCCCACCGTATCCAGCTCCCTCCTTCTCAGCTCCATGTGTCTTGTCGCCTGCCGTCATGCAATGCCGCTCACCGATCCCCTCCCCACCAAGCTCTCAACGCTCGTCGATCAGCTCGGCACACAAATCCTGCTCTCCACTCCTCGAGACTTGTACACCGTACAGGCACTCGAACTCCTCTTGGCGCACGAACCATCTCTTGTAGGCACAAGCGTCGCCGCATCTGCTCAGGCCGAGCGCGGCAATGGTCTCCTCGGCGAATCACTGCTAGCTTCCGCCCTCACCGTTGCCAGAGGTCTCGATCTCGACAAGGCCATCGATGACGTCGTCGACATTTGCCGTCAGCCTCGCCCAAACGACCGCAAGCAAGCGCAGCAGCGCCGCGACTTGCTTGCTAGACACATGGCTAGTGCCTCCATCTGGATCAGTCTGCGCATCTGGGAGGGCCACTTCTCCATCGTCAACTCCACCGTTCGTCCCATTCAGCTCGACGAGATGGTAGCAAAGGCAGAGTCGATGCTTGCTATCGACAACGACGGCGCCAAAATCGAGCGCATGCACCGCGACCCCTTTCAATCCATCGAGCAACGCTTTCCAGGTCTCGACGAGGACAGTATTCTTCGATCAGCCGGCCGCACAGGTCTTATCTTCCGCCTGCAGGCCATGGCCCGTTTCCAAGATACCATCGCCGGCTTCTATCGTATCCTTGCTTCCGCCAAGCCAGACTCGCCTGCTTCGCTGACACCCACAACCGTAGAGACGCGACAGCAGATGCTCGACCTGCTAACCTCCTCGTCCCATAAGCAGCTGGTCTGGCAAGCCGCCAAAGCGCAAGCCTTCAGCCCGTTTGCAAGCGTGCGACCCGCAATTCTGCTCGAGGATTGGTCCACCATTGAGTCCTATTCGCTCCAGGAGCTCTTGCCGTGCTTGGCTATCTGCGCTTTCATGACGGGCGAGCTCAACCACGGCTTTTCTGCCGACGAGATCGTGCATGCGCTCGTGCACGACAGCAGCTTTCAAGCTCACGCCACCCTCGTTTCTGACAGCAGGGACACTCAAGCTCAACTCATGCTCAGCAACTTTCACCTTTTCGATCGTGGCCTCGGCTCGTCGCAACCTGACATCCTGAGCAGAGCCGGTACTTCCACTAGCAAGCAGCGCGGCTCTCTTTGGATCGAAGCCACCGGCGCTCCCTTGCTGCTCACCACAGCCTTTGTCACTGCTGGATGTAAGACCTTTCTCGAGAAAAACGCCTGCTCGCTGCACGGCTTTGAGTTCTTGCCCGTCACCGGCGACATGCATATACTCACGCTCATCAACACCATGCACAGGCTCGAGGAGTGCGATCGCAACGAATACCTGCCGCCCCTCCGTCCCAAGAGGGGCAGCATGCCACCTCCAAGTCGACGCTTATCGAGCCTCCCTCCGAGTCCCGCAGAATCGAAGCCACAAGCCTCTGCCGGCAAGAGCATCTCTCAGGTGGGCGTGCTTTTCATCCGAGAAATGGTTCAAGTCATGCAAAAATGGAAGCTGGGCGCATCTCTGCACAGGACCGTGCCTCTGCAATATCGGCACATTCTCGGCGATCAGACGCCGGCGACACCGCCTGGACGTGGCAAGCCTGCATCTCAATCTGCTGGCGCTCCTCCGCTCAAGGCACGATCACCGAAATCGAGCGCAGCCTTCCGCCAATCTCAAACAGCTGAGCGCCAAGATCCACTCTCCACTCCAGCTGACCATGGCTCGACGAGCAATGGAATCGTCAATGTCAACAGCAGCGAAGGGAGTTTGAGTCACGCCCAGTCCTTCTCTAACGGCTTCCAGACCAGCTTTATCTCGGGCTTGCCCCAGCAGTCGCATTCTTCCGGCGCCACCGCACCCGCCAATGGCGGACAGGGAGGCATGTTCGACATCCCTGTCTTTGACCTCTTCGAGCCCGTCTCGGCGATCGAATGGACAAACAACGTGCCTTGGTTCGATCCAATCGACAACGGTGTCCCTGCACCCAACGGCGTGTCTTTGCCAAGCTTTGCAAATGGAGATGCGACGACGCAGTGGGGCCAATACCAGCAATCGCCTTCGATGCAGTCGCCACTCCAGTCCGAATGGCCATCACAGCCGAGGAAGCGCAGCGCCGATACTCTACCTCCTTTGCATTATGCTTCGATGCACCAACCGCCGGCACTGCCGCTGCCATCTCAGCCACACGCATACAACGGCAGCCACCCTGCTTATACTTTGCCCGCTCCCAGCTCGTCTCAGGACTTGGGCAGTGCCCATGGAGAGCCGCAGCAGAGCGGCATTCAAACCCAGGGTCGACCTTACGCCAATAATGGCGCCCACCATCACTATGAACAGCAGCAGCAGCAGCAGCAGCAGCAGCATCACTATCCCTACCAGCAGCAACAACAGTATCAGCATCAACGCTCCTACTATGGTGGCGGAGGAAGCGTTCATGGGGGTCGGTGAGCTGCTCTGTTCCCGTCTGTATTCTACACGCAACCCAAACCTTTTGTTTTCATAGAAAGGATCTTGAGTGACAACCACTCAGCTTGCGATCGGACCCAAGCTCTTCGCCTTCCTGACGACACGGACAATCGATCACGAATGCGCTGGCGACACGAAAAATCGGACATGTCAGTGAGCGCCACACGAACCATCAACCACGACTGTGACTGCGATCTGAACCTGCGAGGAGACTGTCACACCAAGGCGGATGCTGATGCCGAATTTTGAGATCAAATGAGATTGCTGCAAGTGCAAATGCGACAAGGGTATGAGATTTTGAGAAAGCAGTGCTGACCAGGACTGATGGTCGTGAGAGAGCGCCGTGGTGGCCCGTCCGGGCCGAAACTTGCTTGCATGCTGAAAGTGCAAGTCTGTGGGTGCGGAAAGCATGCCATTCACTCTTGATGCAATCCTGGTTGGACATTCTTGATGATCATTTCGATTTCCCACCGCAACCTACTACACCACAGATCCAACGGATGATCGCTCTGATCCTCACCGAACGGATCCTCGATCTCGCTGCTGATGCCTTCCAACCCGATCAGCATCATGCTGAACACGCTGACAAAGGGGACCATCTTCCAGCCGAGTTCACCCACGAGAGCCAGCGGAAGGGTGAGCAGGTAGATGAAGCAGGACTGCTTGAGGTGGATCGCGTAGATGAGTGGGGTGGGGGTGGTAGAGATGCGTTGCATGGAAGAGGTGAGGTTGGAGAGGGCGAGGAGTTGGGTGTTGAGGAGGGAGAAGCCGGCGGGGCCGATAACGTCGATCAGGCCGGCTCGACGGGTGGAGGCCAGGTAGCCGAAGATTTCGGCTAGAATGCGGTGTGGCAAGGACAGGTCGGAGTCGATCTGTGCTGCGAGGTCATCAGAGAGCAGCAGGGGAGATGTTTCCGAGCTGCCGACAGGGCCTGCAGCTTGTTCCACGTCGGCGTCCTCGCTGCGGTGACTGGTGTGCTTTGCCGACGTAGGATCGATGTCGATAGCACGGGCTCGAATCATTTCATTTGGCAAGATTCCCTTTAAATCGGCCCAATCGGTCCCTGTCTCGGCCCTCAGATCATACTTGACAGCGACCATGAAGGCGGTCAAGAGCCTCAGCGCTCGTTTCTTCCTCTCGATCCTGGAGCGCTTCTTGTCTGGCTCCTTGTCAGCATCGACGTTGATCCAAATGAGCGTGGCGAGGTTGCGGGTAGTAGTCGCTGCATCTTGCCACAGCTTCCTTCCCTCGTACCACCGATCGTAGCTGGTGCCGTTGCGAAAGACGAGCAGCAAGCCGACGACGACAGAGAGCGAGCTGGTGATGGAGTAGGAAGTCGTCCAGTGCTGCTGCCAGACCAGATCGGCCAATGCGATCACCGTCGCATAGATGGTGAGGCAGAGCACCGACGGAAAGATGCGAGGGAGGACGGAACCAGAGATTCGGAAACAGTCGCCGACGAACGACATTCGCGAGAGACGAGGTCGTCGATGCTCGATCTGCTGTTGTGCCGAGTAGAGGCTGAACGCTGTGGACGCAAAGGAGGATGAGGCGGACATGGCGGCGGCAGGGGGCTGTCGGCGGAACGATCGCTCGCGAGGCCGAGATGCGGGCAGAATGGCGGTCGTGAGGGCGGTGTGTTCTGGACAAGAAGCAACGGTGCATGTATGCATGCATGCATACGTGATGGCAAGCTGGTACTATGTGTTCTCGTGGACCGTGCGTGCCACAAAAGCCGAGACCAACACTTTTTTGCTGTCGTTTCGAGGGTTCAGCTGCTGGCGAGATTTTAGGCTTTTCGAGCCGAGCTGGCGTTTAAGCGTGTCGCGGGTGAGTTGCGCTGCGTCTCGCGCGTCAATTTTGGGCTCAGAGTGAACCCCATAGCTTGAATGTGCGACCCCACTCGCCGCTGACGAGCATCTCGCCGTCGGAGCTGACATCGACGCTCATCACCCTGCCAGCATCTCCGCTGAGGGTACGAAGAAGCTGCCAGTCGTCTGCCGACCATATTCGAACCATTCCGTCGTATCCGGATGTCGCTAGGTAGAGGCCGTTGCGACTGATTTGGTCCTGTTCGCCGTCTAACGAGTAAGGCTGCTTGCGATGCGAGAGCGAGCGGAAGAAGCGAACATCCGAGACGGACGACTTGTGCGCAGGAATGGTGTAGATGGACTTGAGTGCACGCATATCCCAGATCCTGACCGTGTCGTCTCCGCTTGCAGTGGCGAGTTGGTATCCGTTGGGAGCGAAATCGATGGAAAGGATCTCCTTTGCATGTCCGTCGAGCACCATGGCCGTTCTGCCGGTGCGCATGTCCCACACTCTACCGATGGCGTCCAAGCCACCACTAGCTACAAGCGCGCCGTCGTCCTGAAACTCGACCGAGTAGACCTCCTTGCTGTGGCCTTCCTGGATGGTGAGGCACTCGGAGGTGGAGACATCCCAGAGTCGCCAGGTGCCGTCAAACGAGGCACTCGCCACGTAATCACCTGTTGGATGGAATGCTGTTCTTGCGACGCGTGCCTCGTGTCCGCGTAATGTCGCTAGCGGACGATCGCTGTCCAGACTCCACAGGCATACCGAGGCATCACCGGCGCCCGAGACCAAATTGACGGCAGAAGCAGGTTGTATCAAGGTGGCTTGCGGATGCCACGCGAGCCCACCTATTTTATCTGTGTGAGCTCGAAGGGTGAGCTGGTGAGTGGCGCTTGGGACCTGCCAAAGCTTGACGCTGCCGGACCAACTCGCAGTAGCCAGCAGTTGCGAGTTCGGAGCAAAACGCGTCATGGATACGGGGCGGTCATCGCCGATTTGTGAGCCAAGGTTGGTGTAGGTCTTGATGGGCTCGAACACTTTGGCGCGTAGTTTGACGATCGAGGTGAGAGGAACGGTAGCCTCTGTACGTTGGAGAGCAAGCCTCTGTTTGGACCGTTGTAATGAAAAGCAAGCGATCTTGCGGCGTGCGTGTATGAGGGATGGTGGACCTTCGGTGTAGAACTCTTCGTCTTCGTCCTGACTCTGTTCGCTGTCGCTATCGCTCTGTTGTGATGCATGGGACTGCGCGCCTGAAGTGGGAGTGCCGGACTGCTGTTGTGTGCTCAATTGTTGCGCGAGGATCTGGCGAAGACGCTCGCGACGGTCCATTTCACGCTCGCCGAAGCATGTGATGGGCTCGCCGAGCTGACGCAGCCGCAACCTCACTTTGGGATCCGACGTTGGTACGGCTAGATTGCGGGCCAGTTTGCGTGCATCGAGTTGGGCAGACAAGGCAGCATCGGTGGCAGAGACTACGTTGGATCTCGAGGAGAGCAGGTCCTCGATTGTAACACCCGATGTTGATGCCGCGGCGGAAGGAGGAGTGTCGACATCCATGCCGTCTCGATTCGACAGCGACGGCGATGCTGCCATGGTGATGATCTGTGCTGGCCAGACGCCTGAGTCGGGGCTGGGTCGAGTCGGGGTTGAGATGATGGCAGCGTCGGGTGTGTTCCGACAGCGAGCTCCACTTTTCAAGAGCCAAAATGTGATTTCTGAGAAGCTTTCTTTGCTTTTTGGGCTCCGAATCCCGAATTGGCGGGATCGCCGACACGCTTCTCACGCAGCAAACGCGCTCTCACCGCACATGGTCACTGTCGTCGGCACATGCGAATCAACGCTCAACTACACGATCTGCGGCACACTCTTCGCAGCAATCGATTGCAGCACGGGTGACGGAAGGCTACGTTGTTTGTTTGCGCAGCATCACAGTTGATTCGATTGTGCAGTTGAAGCGAGAGCCAGTTGAAATGCGAAAAGAGAACAGCCATCGGAATTCGAGCCGACAGCGAAGAAACGGCCGTGCGAGCGAGAAGAAAGAAAGCCAAAACGCTGCCAGCGCGCCTTGTTCGCTTTGCTTCCTTCTCACCTCTCGCGCTGTCCAACTGCACCACATCGCTGCAAACCGACGAGAGCGAGTCAGTCAGCATGGTCGACGCTACCAAGGCACAGACGCTGCGGTCGCGTCGCAACGACACTGCCGCAGCCGCCGCAGCCGAGACCAACATCATCGCATCACACAGATCCGATCACTCGGATACAGCCGAAGCAAAGCTTCGCTCTCAGTCAAACTGGGGCATCGTCTCCCCAGACGTCCATTCGCACTCGGCGGATGCCATCATCACGCTCGCTCTCTTCGTCCTTGCCGTCGCTCTTCGCTTCTACAGGATCTCATTCCCGGATCAGGTGGTCTTCGACGAGGTTCACTTTGGCAAGTTTGCCGCCTACTATCTCCGCCGCGAGTTCCACTTCGACGTTCACCCTCCTCTTGCAAAGCTCATCAATGCTTTTGCAGGCTACCTCGCCGGTTTCGATGGCCACTTTGAATTCGATCAGATCGGTGACAACTACCTCGAAAACAATGTCCCCTATATCCGAATGCGAGCCGTTCCTGCCATCATCGGTAGCTTGCAGGTTCCTCTCATCTACGCCATCATGCGCCAAAGCGGCTATGCTCCCGTCATCGGTGTCTTTAGCGCCGCTCTCCTGCTTTTCGACAACGCCCACGTCGCACAGGATCGTCTCATCCTTCTCGACGCGTCCCTCATCCTCTTCATGATGCTCAGCCTCTACTCGTACATTCGCTTCTACAAGCTTCGATACAACGAGTTCACCTTCCAGTGGTGGGCATGGCTCTGCGCAACTGGCGTCAACCTCGCTTTGACCATGAGCTGCAAGATGGTCGGCCTCCTCACCTTTATGACCATCGGCACCGCCGTCGTGTGGGATCTGTGGAAGCTGCTCGACATTCGACGCGGTCTCGAGATCGAGCACGTAGCTCGTCACTTTCTCGCCCGTTTCTTTGCGCTCATCATCCTCCCCTTTGGTGTATACCTCTTTTGGTTCTGGGTGCACTTTGCCATCCTCATCAAGAGCGGTCCCGGCGACGCGTTCATGAGCTCTCAATTCCAACAGACGCTCACCGGCAACGAGATGCTCAGCAACGCCCGCGACATTCAGTACTACGACCAGCTCACGCTCATGCACAAGAACACCAAAGTGTTGCTCCACTCCCACGTTGAACGCTACCCTTTGAAGTACGACGACGGACGCATCTCGAGTCAAGGCCAGCAGGTCACTGGATACCCGCACAACGACACCAACAACATCTGGCAGATCATCCCCACCAAGCCTATCCCGGACGATGAAGCCGCAGGTCGTGTCGTGCACCACAAGGATACCATCCGACTGCTGCACATCAACACCAATTCGTTCCTGCTCACCCACGACGTCGCATCGCCCCTGATGGCCACCAACGAGGAGTTCACCACCGTCCCCGCCAACGACACTTCGCGCTACGACGACACGCTCTTTGAGCTTCACCTCGACGATGCAGATGGTCCCGACAAGGCGATCAAGAGCAAGGCGTCCTGGTTCCGACTCGTCCACAAGAACACACGCGTCTGCATGTGGACCCACGGCGAAGCGCTCCCCGACTGGGCCTTCAACCAGCAAGAGGTCAACGGCAACAAGAACGCCATGGACAAGACGTGCCTGTGGTACGTCGATGAGCTCACGCCTAGCCCCGACAGCCCGGACTACCAAGACAGACTGTTGCCTCTTCCTGCTCGCAAGGTGGTCAAGATGAACTTTTTCAAGAAATGGCTCGAGCTTCAGTTGCAGATGCTGCAGCAGAACGCGGGCTTGACGCAGAGCCACCCGTACGCGAGCGGACCGATCAACTGGCCGTTCCTGCTGCAAGGCATCTCGTTCTGGACGCAGGACAAGGGGCAGCATCAGATCTACATGGTGGGCAACCTCGTCTCGTGGTGGGGCACCATTCTAGCGGTTTCCATCTTTGTGGGTGTTCTGGGTGCCGATCTGCTGGCGCGTCGTCGTGGCATCTATCCGATTCCGAGCGCGGTTCGCAACAGGCTGTACAACTCGACGGGCTTCTTTGTGGTGGCGTGGGCGTGCCACTACCTGCCGTTCTTCTTGATGTCGCGCCAGCTGTTTATTCACCACTACCTGCCGGCGCACGTGTGTGCGTGCTTGGCGGCCGGTGGTGTGCTCAACTTTGTCACGAGCGAGACGATCCAGTTCCCCATCTCCAAGCCGGGACCGCTGCTGACCGCGAGGCACTACCGGCCTAGGATGGACAACGTGGTGCCCCAGCAGGCGAGGGCGTTTATGGGCGTGACGATCGCGCTGCTGATCTTGTGCTTCTGGTGGTTGAGTCCGCTGACGTACGGAACGCCGGGTCTGACGACGGAAGAGGTGCACGCCAGGAGGTTGTTGCCATCGTGGACGCTGCATTTTGCCAAGTAAGAAGTCGTAGCCGCGCTCTTGGTGGTTGTTGCTAGGAAACACAGACGCTGCACAAAAAAGAGTGTTGCGCTCGAGCAAATGAAAAACTAAGGATTGTTCGGTCATCACTCCAACCTTTCATCGCCGTCGCCTTCGCGGATGGTGGTGAAATTGAGCGTCTCTACGTTTCCTCTGCCCTTGGTCTCGGACTCGATGAGCTCGTTGATGGATTTGAGCGCACCTGGATCGATCGAGGCGATGAGCTCCCACTGGTCTGACCAGTCTTCGTCTTCGACCTTGTCGGTGAGGGCGAGGATTTTGTCCTTGATCTTTTTGCCGTCCTTGTTGGGCATGGTGATGCGGATGCGCATGCGGGCACGTTCGATGGGGATCGTCTTTTTCTCTTGCAAGAGACGGATGACGTCCAGAGCCTGTTTTCAAGGGAAAAAAGGTGAGCGAGTGGATCTGAATGGAAGGAGGATAGATGCGCAAATGTGTACTTACCTGCTGCTTTGCACTTCTGCCCGTCTTTACGGAATAGTGTACATCGTGCATGGCCTTTTCGATCATACCCACAGTGTAGGGCCTCTGACTTGCCGGGTCGACACACTTTTCAGCCACCTGCGTCGCAATGTCCTTCCAGGTATTGGAGAGTTCGTGCTGCCTCTCCTTTTCTCCCACCTGCAACTCTCCCTTTTTGAGAATCTCTTGCAAGATGGTTGGGACATCTGCAGTGCCGAAAGCCTTTTGCAAGTCGTCCGAGGGCGCGACTTGACCTTTGGATACGTTGACAAAGACGTTTTCGATCTGGACCACCTCGTCGAGGTCAGTCTCTACGCCGGTGCGCCATTCGCGAACCTTGTTCTTGTAGCAGGCGATCTCGAAGCGTTTGCCGCCCTTGCGCAGACGCACGATGGATACGTTTGTGAGTTTGATCTGGTTTGCTGGTTGGAATACGGGCATTGTCGTAGAAGATAAGGTGAGATGATGGTGATACGAAGGGCAGAGCAGAGCAAAGCTCAGTTTTGAAGAGCGAAATGTCGACTTGTGGAGGTGGAAAGGGTGGATTAGATCATGCTTAGTCAGCCCGCTGCGACACCGGATAAGCATGCGCTTCTCAGTTGCATTGGACCCTTATGCCTCGCATCCTCCTGCTTCCATTTGGCCGATAGCAACCATGTCAGCAGCAGAATCAAAGGAGCGCTTGGTGCACGACCTCGAGTCTGGCCTGGCTGCACCGGCAACTCGCACGCCCTCGCTATGTCTGCCACCGCTGGCACTGCTTCGACGCAAAAAGCTGTTGGTGCTGCTTCTGGTGGTACCTACGATCTACTTGATGCTGATCTACAACGGCGATGTGGGCTCACCACTCGAATCGGATCCGGCGAAGCATATGCTCGGTGCACTCCACCAAGCGTCGCCCGCGATCAACGATCTAGCTGGCAAGCTGGTTGGAAGTGGACATGCCCTCAATGATGCGCACCTCGACTCGGACGGTCACTTGCACAATGCGTTGCTCGACAACATGCACATCGAGGGTACTGCCGAGCTCACGCAACTCAAGGACAAGCTCGAGTCTGGCACAACGACGTCGAACGCGCAGCTGTCGTCACTGCAGGTCAGCGAGATGACCAAGTACAGCGTCAAGGACGAAAGCGTCATGCTCTTGCTGCTAGCACTCAAGAGCAAAGCGTACGCGGTGCAGGACGACTGGCAAGACGTCTACTTTGACCGCACACCTTTGCAAGCAGGGCTGTTTGCAACACTCAACTCGGGACCCACGAACAAGTTTACGCAGTTGCTTGCTCAGGTAGGCCTGCCCAAGCTGAACGAGACCACTGCAGACACATCGCCCTCGTCGGCCAAGTTTTCCATCCTGAACGACGCCCATCAGCTGTACAGCCTGTCGCGCCAGGATTGGGTCGATCGCGTGCGTCCATCGCTGGGCCTAACCGTGTTCAGCAAGAGCTACTGCCCCTTTTCCAAAAAAGCCAAAGCACTGCTCACTTCGCTCAATGCCACTTACACGGCGTACGAGGTGGACCTTCGACCCGACGCTCACCACCTCCAACCGCTGTTGGCCAAATTGACAGGTCACAGAACATTCCCCACGATTTTGGTGAAAGATCGACTGTTGGGTGGCAACGACGATCTGCAGGATCTGCATTCGATCCATGCGCTCAAGAGTATACTCGAGTCGGTTCATGCATTGTAACGATGAAATGATACCCCTTTGTTGCCTGCCAATGATGAACGATGATGATTTCTAGAAAATGTGAGATGGGGAATATTAAGAAATGCTGAATTTGCGATTCTTTTTCATCACCACCACCATCACCACCTTGAACAATGAGTGATCAGTCCTCGCAAGCGGGTCCCAGCTCGACCCCGCTCTTCAAGAAGCGCAGCAAAGCGCACTCGACCTCTCGCATCTCTTCCAGCGTCATCGACGATCAACCATCGACTTCTACAACACCGCCAGAATCCACCAACGACGACGAGGACCTATCAGTAGCAGACCTCATCGCTCTCCGCTCCCTCTCGCGCAAACCCACCGGCACCGAGCTCGAACGGCTCAACAAGGGCGAACGGCGGCGCAAAAAGGGCCAGAACTCAAAAACCGCATCGCAACTGGAGGAAGAACGATGGGAGCAGCAGATGAAGAACGGTGGATTGATGGATCGAGCAGAAGAAGAGAGCGACGACGACGCAGACGCAAACAAACCACGTCGTCTGGTTCGCAAAAACAACTTTCAAGGTGAAACGGGTACCGTCGACGTCGACAAGCACATGATGGCCTACATCCAACAGGAGATGTCCAAACGAAACCCCCATTCCAGCGCCATCGACGATGAAACCGCCACAGACACTGCTGCCACAGCGAACCCGCAAGACTCGCTCTACGCGCTAGCCGAAAAGTATCGACAACTGCAACGCTCCGTCAAACCCGAACTCTCAGAAGAGCAGCGAGAAGGAAACGTCGCACTCTCTTCGCAGATGTTGACGTCCGTTCCGGAGGTGGACTTGGGGATTGATACGCGGATGAACAACATTCAACAGACGGAGGCGGCCAAACGCAAGCTCGCAGAACAGCAGCGAACTTCGACGAGGGACGAGAGCGATTCGGCGTATGCCCAGGCTCGATTTCAACACGCAAAGCCACGCAACGAGGGAGGGTACGCAAAGCAGATGGCTACCGATCAGGTGGTATTGGATCGGTTCAGGAAGCGACAGCGAAATTTTCGATAGCGAATCAGCGATACCGTTTGACGAGGTTCGGCGAGAGGGACCGCAGCTCAGCAATGTAGTCCTTCCAACTGTGCGCCTCGACATCCCTGTACGGTCTGTGGTCCGCTTTGCATCCAGTCTCTCTTTCGTCTGGAAGTGCGCCGGTCAGCATGTACCTGCGCATGATGTCCATCGCACACTTGCTCAAATCCCTCGACGAGTGGCTGAACGCATCCAACGCGATCAACCTTGCGTTTCCGTCACCCATCTCGTCCAACAACCGACGACCGTTGCGCAGCGGTGTAGCTGGATCGTACGTCTCTGCAATCAGCAGGACGGGATGGGAGAGGGTGTGGTTGAGCGCGCCGCGGTATACTTCTTTAGGAGGACCAAAGGTGGCGTTCCAGTGTCGGCAGGGTAGGATGTCGAAGAAGCGACCGTTGCCGCCGATCTCCGACTGCGAAACCATGCGTTTCCACAGATCCAAGTACCACTGCTCGCCATTCGTCGCGACATCGTAGGTGGCGGGTAGAGGCGAGTCCCACTGATCCGAGCAGATCACCAGCATCCCCAGCTCGTCCGACGAGTGCCTCGCAGGGAAGTGCGGATCGAACTCCCACGAATCGTCCACGTACTGCGAGATCGCGCTCGTGTTGCCCTGCAGCAGGTCGTGGAACGCGCTGGCGAGAGGGGGCCACGTGGAGGCAGCGTAGAGCGACGTGTAGATGAGCGAGATGATCGAGGTGTAGGTGATGATCAGCGGGCCCGAGTTCTCGGTCCAACCGGGGAGGGGGCGAAGGGTGAGGTTGGTAAAGAGCTGGTCAAACGTAGAGATCAGGTCGGATTTGGTGGGGAGTTCGGTGGAACCCGGAAGCGGTTTGGCAAGCGAACAGCGATCAGGACCGGCATCGACGCATTCGCCCAAAAATCCATCCTCGAACGCAGCGGTGATGTTGTCCAGTGCAGCCCAGCCAAACCCACCGATCAACCTCTGATCCCGCACATACTCGGTCCCGTCCAGCATCAACCTGCCCACTTTATCGGGGAACATATTCGCATACGTCTGACCGATCCCCGTTCCATAGCTGACAAAGTACCCATCCACGTGTTCGCTGCGCAGGGCTTTGCGGATTTCGTCCAGATCGCGTGCGACAAAGGCGGTGGTGAGCATGGTCGCGACATCGCCGTATTTCCGGGAGCACGCCGAAAAGATGGCTTGGTTAAGCGAGTCGGTTTTGAGTAATTCGTGGAGCGGAGAGGGGGAGTCGCGGAGGAAGGTTGACGCAAAACGATCGCGATCCGCGTCGTAGGGGAAACAGCTGATCGAGGGTTGGCTGGCGTTGACCCCGCGAGGGTCCCAACCCAACACGTCCCAGGTCGAGTCGGTGAACATGCGCGAATCCTTCTCCGCTTTGCGCCAGACCAGATTGGTGCCCGATCCACCCGGTCCACCAGGTTCGACGATCAGCGTGCGGTTGGAAGCGATGGGAGAGTGTTGCAGCTTCGTTACGGCCAGGCGGGCGATACGCGGATCGGAAGGGGAGGTGTAGTCGAGCGGCACGTCGAGATACCCGCACAGGTAGAGGCCGGAGGAATTGCCAAAGGACCAGTGCGTGCGGTCCGGATCGAACAGCGAGGTCCACAAAGCGAGCGGGTTCGGGTCATCGAGAGGTGGGGGCAGGGTGGTGTTGGTGCATGGTAGAAAGTGGAACGGGTCGTCCGTGCGGGGGAAACTTCCCCATTCGGAGGCAGAGTGATTGCTGCGGGATGAGCAGAGGTGGTGAAGCGCGAGCAGGAGGAGCACGGCTAGCCAAAGATAGCGTCTGCGGTTCGAGGCGGGAGGTGCAGTGGTCGTGGGCAGCAGCGGGTGCTTTTCCTGGTACGACATGGTTGCCGAGGGGGATGGTGGTGGTAGTAGTACACAAGCAACGACAGCATGCCACCCCTGACTCGATCTGCTCCAACGGAGGCTCGTGCGCGGAGAATGAAAATTGGATAACCGTCGGCATTTTTCCATATTCGGCATTCCCGACGGTCTCATGTCCAAGAGCGCGCCGCAAACATTGGCGTTGACGATCAACACTCATGTCAAGAGACTGCCGTTGCTTCAGCCTCATCTGGCCATCCGGTACCCACATGGGCAATCCAAGCGCAAAGTGGGTGAGCGTGCCTGGTCTTGACTGCTCTGAGAAGAGTCACTGGCGCACAAGCACGCTGATTGATGAGCCCAATAGTGCGACCTGTTCACAACACTGATGCGGGCAGCGGTAAGGACGGCAACGACGAACACCAGGCTATGCGACCGACACCCACTCGTTGTTGGGATGGCTGACAACTCGTGACGGATCGTATCTCGGCCCCACCTTTGCTTCTACGGTGCCGTAATGCTAAGTCTCTGTCATATAACCGCAAAAATGACGGAAAAAGGGAAGAAGCGAGATATGGCGTGCTCACCATTGCTGCTGGCGACAAAACGAAGCAAATTTTCGGCGAGGTGACCATGTGGTTGTCGACGCTAAAAGTGCAGATCTTTCCGAAGAATATACCGAGCCGTCAGTCTAGTGCAACTTTGACAGCCACGCTCTCCGACCCAGCAGTCTGGTACTCTGTGTAGCACGTCATCTCCATCGTCTCACGTCTTCCGAATGCCATGCCGGTCGTCTGAATCGTACATATAAAACCCTAAGCAAATCGAACGTCGTCTTTTCGTCTTGCTCCGTAGATTCTTTCGGAAATGCTCGCCACCAACATCGTCAGCCTGTTGTTGCTCGTGGTCTCGCTGCTGGCGCGTCCCGCGCGGACTGCTTCGCGAGACCCCAAGAAGCCCAACTTTGTCTACATCATCGCCGACGATCAGGACTATGCCACCGCCAACCCCGACATCATGCCCCATCTCCACAAATGGCTGAGCCAGCATGGCACCAACTACACCCACTTCTACACGCCCATGTCCGTCTGCTGTCCGTCCCGCGTCGGATTCCTACGAAGTCAGCACGGTCATTCGCACAACGTCACCAACGTCGTGCTTCCCTTTGGCGGCTGGACTCGTTTCGTTGCTCAGGGCTATCGCAAAGACTGGCTGCCCACCTGGCTCCAGTCCGCAGGCTACAACACCTACTACACGGGCAAGCTGATGAACGGCAACACGGTCACCAATTGGAAGACCAGCCCTGTTCTCGGCTTCAACCGAAGCGCCTTGCTCTCTGATCCGCAGACCTACGTCTACAAGAACGCCTCGTACGCCATCGATGGCACCAAGCTCGTCTCCTACCCGGGCAACTACAGCACCGACACGGTCCGTGACTTTGGTCTCGAGTACCTCGACGAGGCAGCTTCTCATGACAAGCCGTTCTTCGTCGGCATCGCACCCATCGGACCACATGCTCAGACCGAGACCGTCAATGGCGTTTCCACCTTCACCGACCCTGTCCCCGCCGATCGTCACCGAAACCTATTTGCAGATCACGTTGCACCACGAAAGGCCAACTTCAACCCCGTAAATGCGTCCGGTGCCAGCTACGTCAAGGACATTGCGAGGTTGAACGATACCGTCGTGGACTACCTGGATGAATGGTATCGAAATCGCTTGCGTGCGTTGCAGGCTGTCGACGAGCTGGTCGATGCTGTTTTGAGGAAAGCAGAGCAGCTGGGCATTCTCGACAACACTTATTTCATCTACACTTCCGACAACGGGTACACTGTAGGCGAACATCGACGTCAACCAGGCAAAACCACGGGATACGAAGAAGACATTCGCGTTCCTCTCATCGTCCGAGGTCCCGGTATATCCGCCAACGTCCGAAACGACGGCGTGCACAGCAACATTGATCTCGCAGCCACCATCGTACACCACGCCGGAGCGGAACCGAGCTACGACCTGGACGGGAGGGTGATCGACTGGTCCGCCGGCGACAAACCGAGTTCCCGAGAGAGCGGAACGGCGACCCACCACCTGAGCGAGTTTTGGGTGTCCCAAGTCGGTGGAGCAGTTGAGGGCAAGTACTCGGATCTGGGTGGAAAAATCTTGTCGAAGTACAGAACGCTACGCATCAAGGAGCAGGGTCACGATTACGCCTACACTCTCTGGTGTACGGGCGAACGCGAGCTGTACGACATGACGATCGACTCGGTGCAGATGAACAACCTGCTCTCCAACTCGACGCTGTATGGTGCGCTGAACAGCACAGACAGTGAATCCGAACGACTGGCGTCAAGGCTCGACAGTCTGCTGCTGAACCTCAAGGCGTGCCAGGGGAGCTTGTGTCGACGTCTCTGGTACAACCTCTTCCCCGAAGGCGAGGTGCAGAGTCTGGATCAGGCATTGCAGAGCAAGTGGGATGACTACTTTGACCGCTTGCCGAGGGTGCACTTCGACAACTGCAGGGATGGATACTTTCCGACAGAAGAGCTGCCCGCATGGAGGAACGAGCTGGTGCACGTTAACAAGTCGCTTATCGCTGCTGCGTAGAACAATGCGAAGAGTCTCTGACGAATGTTATTGGAATCTCCTGTATATCCGAAGACGAATGCGGCTTCTTCGGCAAGTCCCAAGCACATGGGTCTCATCATCGCTCTAACTCAAGTTGCTTCATTCCAAAAAGGGTTCCCATTCCGTATGCGTGCGCGTGCTGTGAGATACAAAAAGCTCAACGTTTTGTTTTGGATCGACTGTCGCATTGGCCGACTGCCAAGTCCCCACTCTTTTGCGAGCGAAGATCCCGTGATCGATCGTCGAGCTTATCATTCCCGAGGGTTGGCATGCGTTGCTTTTTAACCAGAGATGGTCATGGACGACGAACCGGAGCCGCCAAAGGCCTCGGTGGCAAAGACCTGGTAGTTGAAGTCGGGGTTGGCGGCGCCGTTGGCGAAGCCGTACTTCTTCCAAGCGTTAAAGTGGTTCGAGAGGGTGACCGAGCCCGAGTTGCGCTTGTTGGCACGGACCGAGAAGAACTGACCGAAGGTCTTGGTGCCCTGGATCGAGGGCTGGTTGGTCTGGGTGTGCTTGCAGATCTTGTAGGTGGAGCCGTCCGAGGTGACGGAACCGACGGTCTGGCTTCCGCCGACGGAGCAAGGGTCGTAGGAGTAGTTCTCGACGACGTAGTACTCGGTCAGAGGGTTGTTGAGCCAGCCGTACACGGCGTTGTACGAGCCAGAGTTGGTCGAGTAGGAGCCGGAGAAGTTGACCGTGCGCGATCCGCTACCCGGGCTCCAGCCGAGACCGACGACAAAGTCGGGAGGGTTGTTCCAGTTGGCAGAGTAGGTACCGGCACCCTGGTTGTACTTGAAGTTGGCGACGTTGCCGTTGTAGTTCTGCACGTAGTTGATCGACTGACGCTTGGAGAGGTTCTCGGTGGTCTCGTTGGACTCGGTCGAGATGGGGCTGGCCATGGCGGCGCCGGCAGCGGTGGCAAGGGCGAGGACGGTGGAGAACTTCATCTTGAGCGGATTGCTTTGGGGAGTGGTGTGATGATGGACAAGGCCAGGAAAGGAGGTCAAGAAAGTGGCCTTACTTATAGCTTTGCGAAGGCACGTCGATGTGCTTGACGTCGAGTCCATGTCCAAGAGGCCGCCTCGCGGGGAGAGCGGTTGCCAGAGTCAGAAGGCGATATCTTCGAGAAGATCGCCAGAGAGAGCTGGCCAGCAGAGCACGCAAGCCGCTCACGATGCATGGAAGCGCACCAGGACCGGCAATGTATCTAGCGCCAATGACAGCTGCACATCATGTCTCACCTACTGCAGCAGGCCTTGCCATTCGAACAAAGTTGCATGGAAGCCGCGCATCCGTCCACTCGGACCGGCAATGTAATTGGTGCGATTTTTGGCAAGAGTCAGCCAGCGGCTTCGAATGTCAGAACGTTGTCACGAACGCCCATCGGCGTTGTTCTGCCGCAGACAACCGCGTAAGCTTCGATAGCTTGCCCTCCCGCCTTCCACTGCAGGTCGTGCCCTCACATCCTTCCAAGACCAAAGTGTGGAGAGGCGAGAAAGCCGGTCAGGGTGCAGAAGGCTGTTGTACGCGAGCTAGATCGGCGGCTAAGCGAGCAGCGCGGTCTCGTGGTCCAACAGTCGCCGGCACAGGAGACGTGACCGGCGTCACAGCCGCTCCAAGTGTTTGTTGGCCAAGACAGGCGGCGGTTGCGTACGAGACGTTGTGATCAGATCATCGTGACCTCAAGACGACGATGCGAGGACGGCAGATCTCCGGAAGATTCGGCTAGAGACGCTATGGCAGAGAACAAGACCGGTGATGCAGGCATGTATGACTTTTTGACGCTAATATTCTTGCCGGTGGCAAAGGGCTTCCACACCGTGACCGTGATTGCCGAGATGCGTCTAGGCTAGAGCCATCACGAGTCAAGCGCGTGGATGAACACGACAGCGACCGTCGAAGCATCGGATCAGATGAAACCGAAAAGGTGCAGTAGCGCTGGCCCAATGGTGCATAGATTGGCGTGCGTTAGCCGAATTTGGCATCGCAAGCGAAAGCTTCCCAAACGACGCTAACGGACATCTTAGCATGGCCACGCGAAACTGATATCCTTGAGCTCTAACATGACCGGCAACCTCACAAATAGAACAATTGGACCCCAAAGCCGATGCAGCGACTTGATGAAGGATGGACCCCAGACACGTTTCGTCAAGCCATGTGTTCGCTAGACGAGGACAATGATCGCGCACAAGCCAAGCATGACCCCCTTCCCCTCGCTTCAGTCTGTCTACCCCGCATCACCAACAATGGTAAACGATGACAAGCAAGCATGGTTGCGTCTGCTGCGTCCTCCAATGTTCTGGCAACGGCATATCGAAAAGTAGCGTCGCCGGTCCGCAACCCCCTTGCCTGAACCTTATTCATCTGAAGCTGGGGTATACAGAATCAGCGCGAACAGCAATGTCAGCTCGTTGCGGGATTGCAAGGAAACAAAAGTCTGGAGTTCGGTGATCTTGAATCGAGTGGAGGGATAGTGACCGTTTCGACTGACAGACTCTCTTTTGCTTGCTGACAACCACACACAGGCCGACAATGACAAGTGCGCTGTTGGCGCGGTCGACTCACGATCACGTCCGGATTAGGCAAGGTTAGTCGGTGCGTACGGATTACATGCATACCGTGCTACGCTCGATCCTGTTCATATTACCACGGTGGGCATTTGAACATTGAGCAAAGCGAAGGTCAAGATGCAGCCGGCTGCAAAGGCCGCCGAGAGGTGCAACACGTTGACCGGTTGCACCACGGCTGTAGCTTGTGCTGCCGTGGATTGTTTGAGGTTGTCTTTTGAGACGGCCTCGGCATGGCTTATGATCGGGCCCAAGTCATCCTGCGGGGGTTGCAGAGCATCATGCTCTTTGGCCAGCGCCAAGAGCCTCTGCTTTTCTTCCACATTGGTCAGCGGTGCCACAGACCGCATACCAGGCAGACCATCCACCGACAAAGTATTGCACACCGCCCAGTAAAGCTCCAAGGCCGAAGCCATCTTTCTCACCTGCTGACCGTCCTGGCCGTGTCCCTTTTCGACAACGACGCCCTCGGCATCGACGGGTGGGTAGGTGACCTTCTTCTGCTTGTGCAACGCCTCGATCCCGCCAGGTCGATCGAGCTTGTCCATGTACTCGTCCAAGACGCTGCGCTTGCGTTGGAAGTGGAAGATGGGCATGCTGTACCCGCAGGATGTTGCACACGTGTGCACCGCCACATCGATGATGGCTCGCAGACCGATGGGTACTGGCTTACCTCCATGCTCGGCCTGCCACTTGCTGTCAAACTCGGCGTCGATGGCGCGCTCAAACACGGTCCCCTTGCCGTACACTCGCACAATGTTGGGTGCACCTTCTTCGATGTTGATAAAGGCGAGCGTGATGCGTCCATTGTCCGGCTGAAGGAGGTGGCTGATGGTCTCATTGCCCGAACCTGTCAGGTCAGCGTAGCGTACACGGTGCGAGTCGACTATCTGGAACGCTCCCTCGTTGGCTTTGGGCGAGACATTGACCGAACCACCTTGCAGCGGCGCGGTCGCAACGAAGAAGAGGTGTTGCCGCAGCAGAAAGCCGTGCAAACTCTCGGGGATGTGATCGTAGAATTTGCCCATGGTGTCGCAAATGTGTGTAAGCGTTTGTGGTTCAGAAGACAGAGCAATAGCCAAGAGCGTTGGCGAGAAGACCCTGGAGTGGGGCTTGCAGCTGTTACAAGCATGTGACGCGGCCATGGGCGGCTAGACACGGAACCCCGCAGCATATGACTCCATCTCGGAACGATCGATCCGAATATGCATCCGAATTTCTCGGCCACAATTTACATCAGACATTTCCGAGTCATTCTCAAACGTCGACTGCCATCCTTGACGGGATGAACTCAATAATACAAATCAACGAATGCACACTTTTCTTTCCCAATGAAATACTGTATGCGTGTTGGACTGCGATTCTCTGCACCAAAATACATCGTGATTCGTCAAAACCAACCTGAACTGTACCAGCCTTCCAAAGGGGCACCAATCATCACGCTACAAGGCAAGGTAGTCGTCGCGTACAGTTGACACGGTTTGACATCTGTAACCACGTCTGCTCGGTGAGTATACAAATCATGGCGGGGGTGCAACAAATGGTAGTCTCGCGCGCGAATATACGCTTCCACACAGCATGACTGGGAAAGGTAAGCAGGTGACGGGTGCAGTGCTCAGCAAGTTCCGCCTTTTAGCTAACTCGATTCCCCCGCACCGACACAGAGAACCAAGTCCCTGCATAGAACTGCCAAGGAACGCGCGCGTTAGACGTCCTTCTCCTTGCAACCCCGGTTTCCGGGATCAATGTTCTCTCGTTGTCGTTCTGGGCACCGATGTATCAGCTCACTACATGGTTCGGACATCGCACGGGGATCGTGTGTGATAGTCCCGTGCGGTGCTGGAATGCAATCATCCCGTGTCGGACTAAGTATCGCTTCATGCGATCGAGCTGGTTTTAAGAGGAATATTGTTGGACCGTCCACCCAGTCACCTCAGATGGTCTCGTGCTCTGTGCGTAGGGGTAAGTGCAACGCTTGCCGCTTGACCCAACAATGCAGCTCGCTCTTTAGTAGGAGAAAGGGCTCGTCGAAAAGCATAAGAGCCCAGGCCGTTCTGGGCTCTTTCGCTCATCCCATCATCGAACAAGAACTCAACCTTCGATACAGTCATAACGAGATAGCCTTCTCGGCAAGCATTTCATCTCACCTATATATCTCTTCTTCGAAGCTCAGGTCAGTAACAAGTAACCATACACATTCTTCCGTCAAAGACATACACTTACCTTTGCATCGACCAACTTTTTGCGGTGAGCAGCACAATGACTGACAGCGGCAGCCGCGAGATCATCGTCACAGAAAGCGAGCACGACTGTGAAGCACTTCGTGACAAGGTTCTGTGCTGTGGTCACTCAATGGTTGGCCCAGACGGCATCGACAGAATCAATGTGATCTGGAAGCGGGCTCGTCCTGGCCCAATCACGACCTTCGAGTGGCAAACCAAGTACGCTCTTGCAAACACCTTCACCGAGTCAAGACCCGGAGTGATTGTCAGCATCGTAAGCGATTGGCAGGAATGCAGGCTGGGCGAAAGTTATCAGATCAATGGTGACGGCCAATGGGAGAGGGCTCCCGCAGGCAGCGACATGGCCAACTGTCTCACCATTGCCGGCAACGCCTACAAAGACATTCATCCGGTCGTAGGTATATGCGCTGGCAGCAGTCAGCACTACATACCGGCTTATGTTGAACCCTATATTCTTTACGTTGGATCTAAAGCCGACTACCAGCCCGGGCCATATTCGAGGGTCTGGTATGCTAGCGACCACCACAAGATGTCCCAATTCATTCAATGTGGTGATAGCGAACCTGACGCTGCTACGATCGACACTCTGGTGCCTAATCCACGGACGCACCAGTTTGTATGGGAACTCACTTTCGACCCTGAATCCGGAAAGTGGACGAACGGCCCCTAGAGTTGAATCAAGCACGTCTCAGGTGACTGCTTTCTGGTAAAGCCCCGAGCGTGCCCGTTTCAGCAAAATTGCTTCTTCTCCTCCATGTAATCCAGTTTCACGTCTATCGTCAACTAGGGCTAACCCCTCCCAAGATCTGATTCTGAAAATGGCTCTACCCATCTCGCATTTTGCGATTTCTTTTGACGGAGCATTTGGGTGTGTATGGTGACCGTGTTAGAGCGGAATAGACGCCCTGTTCGATGCTAGCACGCTGCTAACGCCAGCCTCAACTTCAACAATGTCTGCAGCTAGCACCAGCCTTTGCCCCTCCGCCCTTTGCTCCTCTGTCAACAGGCTTCGCTCGAGCAGGATTGAAGTGGACTTTTGTACATGCAAGTCGACAGAGCTAGTGTTGAAAGGCTGTGCGGCCAGGAACAGCGAAAAATAATGAAACTTGCGGCCTCAATCAACGTGTCTCTCGAGAACACCTGGTCTTGACTCTCATACACCTCGCGACAATGCAGACGTGCAGATAGGTCGAGCAACCCTGTTTATTGGCAGACAGTCTTGTTATGCGCATTGACCACACCCGGTCGTCTCTCTCTCTCTCGCTGTTTCAGTGACGGCGACTCTTTCATAGCCACCGGAACTTTAGCTCCGACAACGGCAGAAGCAAGTAATTCGACTCCGGGACGGGAAGCTTTGATAAGTACAGCACTGCAACTTAGCTGGCTGCTTGATGGCCGTTACTGGCAACTTCGGCGATCTGACCGATGTCGAATACAATCACTGGCGGATGGCCTCTGCCCTTTTGACGATTCTCGTGATTCTTTTCGGATATCGTGATATTGTACAGAGCTTGGCAAACGGGGAGTTCAAGGCTTCAGGCTAACTACCAGGTTTCGAGATCAACGATGTGGGCTCGCTCACATTGAAACGGAGCTTCTTCGTGTATTGTGTGGCCACGCTCCGCTCAGGCTCATTCTCGCATCGAACTTGTGTTGTGTTGCTCACTACAAGTCAATATACGTCTTTGGTACGCATCCATCACCTCCCCGACGATGCCGTCAGGTCCAAGCCACACAGGGAAGTACAGGGTCCATTGTGGCGTCCATGTGAATGCTGGGTGAGCCTGATTCGATTCGGAGCTTCAAGTCTGTCCTCGAAATCGTCGACAATTTTCATTGACGTGGTTGGCATTGCGTTCTTTCCCGTAATTTCGATCTTCCCACGGTGTTCTTTGGCGGGATTGTTGTTGGTACGAAGGGAAAGCGATGGTCGTCGTGGCTGAAATCTCAATCGAAATGCGCAATACTGCAGAACGTACGTCTGAACATGGCCGGTCTCGGCATATGCATGCAGCAAGTCGGCATATAGTTGGAAGTCCGCACTCTCTCTGTGCGTCTGCATGCCTTCATCAATACAAAAGCTTGTCTCGAGCTTGATGACACGACTTCGCAGAGCATCAGCAAGGACGCAAGCTATATGAAAGGCTTCTGTCTCACTTCATCACATGGAAGGACCTGCAAGGCCCTGCAGGGAACGTGCGCGCACGAACGCGGTCCTGCTCTGTGTCAACCAAATTTCTGGAACTCGATTCCATGCCGCCTTGACTCTTGGCATCGACGCATCGTGTCACCAGACCACTGGAGCAGCGTGCTTTCTTGCTCTGTCAATGCGGGGTTAGGCGTCCCACCGAGCAGACAAAAAGTGGGTGTCCGCGTGAAACAGCGGTAAACACGGAGCTTGCCCTTCCCTTGGTCCCAATGCCTCTCAATTCAATTCAAATTGCTCCATCGGCAAAGAGTAGTCCGAGAGGTGCAGCTGCAAAGATAACAACAAATGGTAAATGACTGCCTTGTTCGTCTCGTTTGTATATCCTGCTCTGCATTAGGAAGTGGCGTTCTAATGCAGGAGGTCGATCTGAAAAGTGCGAGGTTGCCGCGAACTTATCACTTGCGCTCGAGCGCAAGATCACACTTTGCTGCTTCGCTGCTCTTGCAATGCCTCAGACTCTGAAAACCTTGACTGCAATCGGGCCAAAGGAATGGCTGACCTCTCGGCCTTCTGAGCGCTCTCTTCGCCAAGAAAAGTCGTAGTCTCCTGACCACCTGTGTGTCGGTTCTGGTATTCTGCTGACCCTACGCAGGCTCTTTCCGGTTACGGTGAGGACGATCCCGTTCACGGCCAGATGCACCGGACACCGACGATGGCCAGCGGTTGACACGGGACCTGATTCTGACTTCATGCCGCTTCTAGAAACCCATGTTGACCGAAGCGTGCTCGGAATATCTTAACGTTGAGACCCCGGCATGGGAAGGCTTCATGGAAAAAAGCTTGCAGACCTGAGTAGGTTCCGGTTCCGACGGAAGAACGCTTGACCTTCGACGGTGTCTGCTCATCATCACACCAAGACCTCGTTCGGAGCAAACTAGTGAGCGCAACCTTTTGTCATCTCGGACCATCATCGGACAGCAAGCTTCCTCAGTCACCACAAGGAAACATGATCATCCGCGACATCTTCAGCTTCCCCCCTTCACCGAGATCAATACAGACGACTTTTGTCGGACTTCAAGCGAGGTCCCGCGAGTGAAGGGCACTCTTCAAGCCTTTGCGCCAACATTGCGAGCACAGCAGCCAGCACTTGCGAGTTTCGACGCTTCGTCAGCTATTCAGCGACCTTTCTACACGACTCGGCGAAAGCAGAAGCCGCTCTCGTTCAGACCGCACAGCATATGCTGACTCAAGCATGTGTCTTGTGCTCTCGTGCTGTGTCTCGGCATGTCAAGACTTTCCCATGCGCGACCATCCCGTGTCGGACTCACCATCGCTTCATGCGATCGAAACTGTAAAGAACGTTGCTGGACTATCTGTTCAGCTCTAGGTGCTCAACAGTCAATCCCGTACTCTGTGCGGATAATTGCATGCTGCAAAGGTCGGGTCAAATGACTCTCATCAGCTGGGACGGTGAGGCCGGAGCCAAGCAGCCTCGATGAGCCAACACGCGCTATCGAGAGTAACTGTCTCGGCCAGCACACGTCGCTCATGGGACCACAGGATCTCCACACGGCATGCCCAACACTTCTCTGCTCGACCAGACCTAATGAAGCTGGGTTTCTTTGGAGAGATCAAGGCTTATCGAAAGGTATAAGAGAGAGCCCAAACTTGTCCCCTTCCCTCGTCTCCTCATTCATCTCAAAGCTCAGCCCTCGATACTTTCATAGCTACTCTCATTCACATCTAACTCAGTACAACATCTCCTTTTACATCCTCTCCAACACTGAAGTAAGTCCGTATAGGAATGCTTCTTCCATGAAGGCCATGCACTTATACTTAACTTTGACTGTTTCCCCCGTTCAGAATCATGACGGATATTGACACCGATCTTCGCACGATCGTCGTTTCAGAAGATCAGAAGCAGTTTACCGACCTCGGTATCAAGCAGCTATGCTTTGGTCAAAAAGTGATCGGAGCCGATGGCAAGCCCAAGGTGAATTTGATCTGGAGAAGCGATCACAAGGCTCCAACAATGGCAATTTCATGGAGGGTGAAGTACGGTCTTAATTGGACCAAGACCGAGCCAACTGTCGGTCTCGTTGTTACAGAGGGGGGGCATTGGAAGGACTGTCATTTGGGATCCAACTATAATCTCAACAAAGATGGATATTTTGACATCGCTCCCGGAGGCACGCCTAACGAGATCTCCATTCTCGACAATGCTCACGAACCGGTCTACCCGATCCTTGGACTTTGGGATGAGAAGTCCAAGCAATATAGGCCGGCCTATGTGGACCCCACCACTCTGGACACCCACGGCAACGCTCAGTACCAGCCTCAATCCGAGAATGAGACCTGGTTTGCTGCCAGAGTCCAGACCTCTGAAATGATTTCTTCCACCGGAACAGCCGTTGCCAAATTCAACACTGGCATCATCAACCCGAACACGAACGACTATCTATGGAACACCACCTACGAGCCCCTGTCGGGAGTTTGGTCGGGTGATAACGAGCCATCTGCGTCGACGGCCGAAGTCGGCGACGCCTTCGCGCGCTTCATTGTCAGGTTTAACAAGTCAGTCCCGGTCAACAAGTGGATCAAAGCGTCAGCAGACGTGAAGATCGACCTCGAGAAGAAGTGGGGAACACCGGTCACGGTCAATTGGCTGACCAAATTCCTGGTAGAGATCAAATTCAAAAGCAAGGATGGTATGGAGGTCCCCCGGAATACCCCCACGGAGGTAGACATCCGTGCGGCTTTCAAGGCTGCCTCGCAAAGTGGCGACTTCGCTCCCGATGACTCCATTGAGATCGCCGAGCTTGAGTGATCGAGTATCGCTTTTGCTGGTGTATGCACTCTCGGAAGACGTCCTCATACAACCACACAAAACAAGATTCCGTCCTCTCGCTTCTGTTCGTGTCTCTTCACCCCCCTCTCCTGTCGCAACTAGCTTCCCCTCTTTCCGCTGCAGAGTAACGCTTCAACAGCGTTGTATTCCCAAGTCGTGGCGTCCCGGTACAATCTAAACGTAGTTGCGACAAAAGAAAAGGTTGGTTTCCACCATTGCTTGATTGTGCAGAAGCAGTTATGCAAGGACAAACGACTCAAGACAAGCCTACTAATCTAGTCGAGCCGACACAATCCCACAAGTTGCTGTCATGCCAGAGTCAACCCAGCTTCAGCCGGCCTTCGTGGTGCTACGCACAGATGACTCTATCCATCTCTGTTTGAGGTGGCCCGGACAATCATTGTGTCTGGAGGCTTTGCGTAGCGACCGAAGCAAAAGTCGCCAGCCGAAAGACGTCGCCACGTCACCAGTCCACGTAATTTCGGCGCTTCAAATCCGCCTTGCTTCGAGCGACACGACAGCGCAGAAAAACAGCTAACCAGGGGCGTTGGCAAGAAGATTGGGGAGGGAGCCCTGCAGTCGATACAAGCACGGCGAAGGCGGCTGAATCCCGGCAAGATTGCCATGACCATATGCGGCTTTGTAAAAGGCCACCCACCCACCATGCTACGAGCCATGGCAACCGTGGCGTGGAGCTGACACGATTTGACACCTGTGAAAACGCCTGCTAGGTGAGTACGCGGATTATTGAGAGAGCGCGACAATTGGTGGTCTCGCACGCAATTACACGCTTCAACACAGCATGTCTGGGAAAGGCGAGCAGGCGACGTGTGCAGTGCTGAGCAAGTTGCACCCTTTGACCACATCGATTTCCTGCTTCAACAGGGCACTGTGACCCTGCATGGACTGCTAAGAAATGTGCGCATAGGACGTCCTTCTCTACGGAACCCAAATCCCCGGGCCGGATTCTACTTCGTTATCGGTCCTGGCATTAATGTATCAGCTCACCACATGACTGGATGAGTGCATCCTATCTGACTTAGCACTGCACGGTGGCCGGACTCCGTATGCGGGTTGAAAACTGGGTTTTGTGGTCTCGTGCATTGTCTCTAGCCGTGCGGGGATTCAATCATCCCGTGTCGGACCAATAATCGCACCATGCGATCGAACTGGAGCAAAAACGTACATTGTTGGGCCGCATCCGGCTTGCTTGGTTCTATGAGATAATCTCGCGCTGTGTGCGTGTGAATGTATGCTTTGAAAGGGAAGCTCAGGACAGGCGGCTCTACTTGACTGGAACGATAAGGCATGGGCCAGACCTGGGCGAGCAGCGAACACGCTTTGGCGAGAGGATCCAAATCAGCTATCAGACGTCGAAAGTTGCCATAACCCTTGCCGCTTGTAGGCAACAAATTCCATTGAGGACAATGCGATGCAATGCAATGCAAGAATCGAAGCTGCAGACAAGGTAAATCGTTCGGGCTTCTATGCAGGGTCCGTGCTTTAAGCTCGGTCTCCCGCCATCACTTTGTTTCATTTGCGCAGATCACTGTACTTCTTCCTGTAATAACAAGCAGTGGCAGACTTGGGCCGTGGCAGGCACTGGTTCGCTAAGATCTCTGATGCAGTTTGCGACTTGCATGTCTGACTCCGATGCTCGCTGTACCTTGAGCTGACAAGATCACGGAATCGCCAGTCATCTGGATTATCTCTGAATGGCTACCCGACAAGCACCATGGCTTGCATGAGGATTTATGGTGAGATTGGTCATTGACCATGGCGAACATTGATCATGGCGAGGTCACGACGCCTTCGATGCCAGCATTCAAAGCAGTCATCTCTACTGACACACTCAAAGATAACGGTACCTCGAGGCCGCAATCGTCCGCATGCTGGAACACGGGAAGCTTCGTGGAACATACGTAGTGTCTCAGGAAGGTCATACAGTCTCAGCATCTTTGTCTGAGATGAACAGGATAGTTCAGTGCCCGCAACGGGTCATCTGATCCTACTTTCTTGGAGGAAGGATCGTTCCGCAGGGTATGTCGACACACTGCAGCGGTCCTACAACGCACCATAGCACGCCGCGAACCTTCTCCGTCTCGTGGCCTTACCTGCTGCGGCGCTTAGGAATGTCACCACAGTCGTATTGCTTCCCTTACCTACCGAAGCAAAGCGCAGATGCATTTCTCCATTTTGAGCAATCAAAAGAAGGCACTAACTCACAAGGTAGTCTTGCCTTCGTTCCGAAGCTGCTGATACGGCCATCAAGGGGTTAGCTCAGTGCGGATAAACACTCCTGTGGGTCAAGCGACTGATGTCCGATCGTACAGGAAGCTCGTCTTTCTTTCAGTTCGAACATTCAGCGCTTGTGCCAGTAATGGGCTTGATTTTGTGACTTGTTGTTTCAACCCCGCTGTGCAGTCTATCCAGACATTATGCGGTCTGTTCCTACATGCACGCCGCCTCGGAAGCGGCTGATCCTATGTGTGGCCGGCTTTGCTTCAGCGATGTCTTGCAAGAGAATAGTGCAAGGGTGCTCGAGTATATAAGGAGGGCTTCGAAGGCTCCCATCCCCTGAACCAAACCCGCATCGACCTTGCCTTCTCTCGCACTCCTACGCACATCTCACTTGCCCGAAACCCTTGACATTATTTTCGTATAAGGTAAGGTTCACGACATGACCAATACAAACCCTTCGCCCGTCGAGCCCTCGCAGCTGACATCTACACACTTGCATCTGCGGACTCCTTTGGCGACACTATGGGGACATTCTACTTCGCAGTTTCGACACCTCTCAAAATGACAAAGACTCACAAGGTTGAAGTCACCATCGTGAACAATTCTGACTACGAGCTCCACTTTAAAGAAGACAAGTTCGAGCACGGACGCCTTGCCGACGGTGCAAACTGGTCGAAGGTGATCTCGTCTCGTCAAACAGTCACGACTTTATGCTACGAGAGAGACTGGGCGCTCTCCGGATGCTCCGGTTGGGTCACATACACCACAGCGGACAACCAATCTCCCATCTGTTTCTCTTTCTCAAATCCTGCTGCCGGAGAAAACGGGATCGACGTCGGTCATGACAACGGTATTTGGGACACGATGACCAGTCACTACATCACTGTCACCCGAACCGTGCACCAAACGAAAGAGTCTTGTTACTACGTTCGAATGAAGAGTACAAGCGGGGACACCAACAAGGCTGTTTTTGAAATCTACCCATTGGTCTTGAATCACGTTTATTCCGAGAATCAGTACCTCGACGATGTCGTCGAGACTTTTAATTCGGTCTCGCCCGCAAATTCTCGCCGGACGTACTTCAAATGCCTCAAAGATCCCACCGATATCCCGGGACTCCTCAAGTCACACTTCAAGGGAATCTCTGTTTATGGCGGTCATGACTTCAATAGAAAGTTCATCTTCAGTCACACTGACGTTGGGGAGGGGGCCAAGAATGGATCGATTATCATCGCCGAAGATCTCGGAGAGGAGCTTCAAACAACAGAAAACACCCTTCCCACTCTGCATCCAGGATGGAGGCACCCCTGCTCTTCACAGGCTTGCGGGAGTTACATGGCGCTTGGCATCCAGGAGGATGTTGACTCAGAGTCTTCCGAGATCCAAATTCTCGACATTCGGCCAGTTGCCGCCAACCTCGGTCCAACCATCATCGGACGCATCGATCGACCGACTGGTGGCACCAACGGCGTCGGTATGACTAGGGAGAGAGGCGAGCTCGGTCGGTACATCGTTGCAGCTATCAACGGTAACAAGATCGACTTTTACAGGTCCGCATATTCAGTGCTGCCTCCCTTTCACCCCTTCGGTGACTTTGAATGCCTGACGCCAGATCACAAGCTCGAGTTCCCTGTTTCGGGAGCTGGCTTAGGTCTTGTGACACAGAAAGATGGTCAAATCTTTTTGATTGCTTTGGACGCCGACGACTCCACCGAGAACAACACTGCTTATCTTTTCAGCGTCAAACTCTTGCAGCAGAAGAACGAAAAGGGCCAATTCGTAACGCTGCAGAAAATCAACCAAATTGCGCTTCCTGTCGACACCGTCAGCGACAGTGTCAAGTTGTTCGGAGCAAATATCGCGCTACTGACCCCTGTCATCGGTCCTATCCTCGTTGCCCTACTATATGCTCTTTACAACAAATTTGGTGTCAAACGCCTCTCGAACTCATTCCGGTATGGCAAAGGGCTCTTCGTCAGCGACAGCAAGACTATCGAATTCTTCGCCACGGATCGCAACGTGGCGGTGTTTCCTCCCTTGCTTGGATTGGAGAAGAACTTTTCAATCATGACCTGGACTGGCCGCGCACCCTAGCCCCTTCCAGATGATCCACGTCGACTTGCCGTTCCTGCTTTACGATCCTTGTCCCAGTCTCAGTCTCGCTTCTCATACCCTGGCTAGGTACCTTAAGTCTTTGTCTTCATAGATTGCTGAATAAATACAAACCATCGAATCGCTCCATGGAGTTGAAGGGCGTGTATGAATTGATGTGGTAGGGTTGTACTGTAGGGGTCTCTCAGGGACTCCTGCATTTTCCAAAAGCACCCGTCTCAAAGAGACGCCTCAACTCATGGTATACGCAACACGATATTCTTTTCGACTCGCGGCACATGCAAGCATGCAACCGTTCTTGCGTTTTGCGCCTTTCTCAATGCATCATTTGGCTCTTTGAATTGTGATGTTAAAGTTCAAGATGGACAGCGTTGCCCTGCTTCATAGACCTGCCCTTCTCGCGAGTCATTGTCAATTTGGGATCCCCTCCTAGCTTTGATGTCTCTTGTCCCTCTTCTGCCTTTGACGACAGAGACTGCGTTGAATCTTAGTGACCATTTGATGGTCTCCAATCTCGTGAATTGGATCACACCATATCTGCTTGCGTGTTTGCCGACCCCGCAAAATTGGTTGATCGCTAGCACAATCTTCCGGATAATATTTATTGCAAGACGTGACAAGCGAGGTATAAGGACCCGTTTCCCCACATTCTGTACCTCGCAATAATCTCCGATACATGACACCTTGAGCGAGGTACACACTTTACTCGGGGTGCAATGTTCGGTTCGGTGTTTTTTGGTGGTTTCTTACTGGTGCAACGTTCCTACCAACTTTAAATATATGCGGGGCTTCTTTTTACCGACACCACCACCACTGGCCACGCCATGTGCTGCCGCGGGTATTCGCCGGAGTTTGTAACGAATGCAGCCTGATGTTGCGTTGCGCCCGTCAAGTGCAGCGACAGAAGCCGATCTTGGCAAGAGTTGGTTGTTTCTAAACACGCTTCGTGCAGCATGATGGGGAAACTATATGCATGGCCAACATCTCTTTCCCACGCCCAAGCTTCATCAAATGCCGCTTCGTCCTAGTAATCATCTGGTCGAGCGGCCACCTCTTCTTTCGCTGCTTTGCAGTGTTGGGTCAAGATTACTGCAAGCAAGATGCTGCTACCGTGCGACGGTCTTGCAGGCGTACGCCGAGACTGGATGAGCACAATGTTGGGGGGATCTTTTCTTTTGCAATCCCATACAAATGTACGGCAATATATGACCCTCAAGGGTAACGAGAAGGGCCGTTGGGATCGCCGTCGGTATGGTCTCTACCTTCATAGCATAGCAACGAAGCTGGTTCCGCTTTCACTGGAGCAAGATAGCAATCATGACTCCGTCATCACAACGCCGCCGCGGCCGTAGCAACGGCGAATACGACAACGATAACGACAACGATGACGGCCAGCACCTGATGCGACAACGGACAAGAACCTCCAGCAACTACACCAGCACCAACTCCAAATACGGCGATCGCAACCATTACCAGCCCGGTCAGCCTATCGGCTTCCTCGCAGCCCGCAACACCATCTATGCAAAGAAGGTCAACAGTCGCAAACTACGATGCTGTCTTTTCCTCGTCATGCCCATAGCTATCCTCGTCGGTCTTGTCATCCTCACCGGCCCGGTGCTGTTCGCAGTAGCAAACCACATCGTCAACGTCTCCGTCGTGCATCTCGAGTCGCTCGAAATCAGCACAACACAGCCCGGTCCAGGAGAGTATCCAGTCAGCCTGCGAGCTAGGGTCACAAAGACCGGTATCTTCCCTGCCCGTGCCTACTTCCGCGCCCCCATCAACCTCTACTGGCGTACCGTCCCACCCAACAGTCGCGAGATCCATATTGGCACCATCGAAATAGATCACTTGGGTGTCACCTCGAGAGGTTACGGCACACTCGATGAAAAGAAGACGCTCACCAATGTCGACGATGACAATCTCGCGCTGTTTGCGAGGTTTCTCGTAAATGCTGAACAGGCGACGATCAAGCTGAACTGCTCCAATGTTCATCCCGTCGCCTTTGGCTTCCTACCCTCGTGGCACAACATCGCCGTGAGCAAGCATGCCAACATCGCAGGCTTGAAAGGGCTGGGTGATGTCAAGGTGCTGTCGCTCGACGTTCCAGGAGACTCTCCACAAGGTGGAGCCATCGTCAATGCTGTAGGCTCGCTCAAGAATCCTTCTCCCTTTTCGATTCAGCTAGGCAACGCTGATTTGCAAGTGTCGTACAAAGATATGCCTTTGGCCGAAGCCAACCTCACCAACTTCCACCTGGGCAACGGCGTCAACACTGTCCCTGTTGACGGTCGAATCTACCATCAACAAGGCGATGAGAACCTAGCCAAACTCAGCGAGCTCGTCGGCATCTTGACCAACAACGAAGCCGCACCAGTCTCTATCAAGGTCAACCCAACGAGCGAGACTACACCCTCGTGGGTCAAGGCTGCTGTTGACGAGCTCAATATCGTAGTGCCTGTCAAGCTGCCACAGCCTTTCGATCCGATCAAGGCTGTCCAGGTGGGTGCGATGGATGTCATGCTCGATCCGGCGCAGTCTTATTCGCCTACGCTCAACTCGAACTCGGTATCTGCAGACGTCGAGATTCCGTTCGGTTTGAGTCTCAGCGTGCTCAGTGCTGCGGTGCACATCGATGTCTCCTCCGGTAATGATGGTGGCGTGGCTACGCTCAATGGAGCTCAGGCCAATGCTTCTTCGGCACTGGAGCTGATTGGTCCAAGTAAAAGAGGTGGCAAGACGTTTTTGTCCCTGATCAATTCGACTATGTCCCCTTCCAGCAACACCAAGGGCGGTGAAGACGAGGCGAAAAAGGGATTTCAACAGCTCATCCGAGAGATTGCGTTGGGAAACACGATCAACCTGGCTGCAAAAGGAACTGCTGCAGTCGTTGCAGACTCTTCCATTGGGCGAATCACGCTCCCGGCTCTCAAGATCGCCACCTCCACCTCCCTTCAAGGACTATCCGGGTTCGCGCAGGCTCCACTCGATCTGCTCTCCTTCGACATCCTAGGCGGGTCCAGCTCCGCTCTGCAAGTTGTCGCTTCCGCCAGCATCACCAATCCGTCGCTCATCTCGATCCATCTCCTTGGTGACACCAGCTTCCCACTCGCTCTACCTAACGGTGCTGGACTCGGTCGTTCCACCATCAGCGAGGTACGTTTGGTACCCGGTACAAATACAGTCAATGTCACCGCTGCTGTCTCCTTCAACGACAAGAGCAAGTCGCTTGTACAGCAATACCTGCAAGGCAAGGGAAGCCAGGTCAACGTGCGAGGCGATGCCGATTCTAGCCAAGCAGAGTCGCTCAAGCCAACGATGGAAAGTTTGAAGCTCAATGCCTCCATTGCTGGATTGACGGACCCGCTCTTGCTCAGCGCTGCGATGAGGATCTTGGATACGACTGCTGTGGTCAACGATATCGCCGACGCAATCCCCTCGGTGGGTAATCCTTTCACTTCTGCAATCAGTTTGCGGGGCAGCAAGGGTCAGGCGAGTGTACTTGGGTTGAATGTAGGTCACGTGGATGCGATGAAACTGCAGAATGCGGTGGTAATCCCGTCAAGGAATGAGGTCAATCGTCAGAGCGACACACCGCTGCCGGTGATTGTCGACTTTGACAAGCCCAACATGATCTTTGGGTTGATGCGTGGGTTGGTCGTCGAGTCGGGTCAGGACACGGCACCGCTCGACTACCTCATGAAGGTAGGTGGTATCAAGCCTGTCGGTGTTAAGCAGTCAGCGTCGTCGTTGCCCACGCTCTCGCTACGCGCAGCACCGTTTGACGGCTTCAGCTTGCCCAAGTACGTCATGACCGCTCTCGCAGCTGCACGTGCCGACGTGCAAGTTGACGTCGACGTGCTCATCGGCGACTATCCACTCAGCACACCCTTCCAGCAGTCTGGTGTCAACGTCACCTTCGACAACAGCATCGAAAAGCTCTACTCGATCTTGGGACGACCCATCATGCAAGCGGTGATTGATGCGGTGCAGATCAATCTCGATTCGATTCAGGTACTCGACCTGGCTCAAAACAAGGTTGTGGTGGATGTTTCGACTGCTATCACCAAGATTGGTCCCTTTGACGCCGTCGTGATGCTCGACAAGGGCATCGATGTCAGCTGGCAGGGGAAAGTGATTGGCAACGTGGCACTGCCGAATGTTACCATTGTTCCGGAGACGACGCCTTTGCAAGTACGTGCAGAGTTGACTATCGCTGACACCGGGCTGATGACGGACCTCGTCAAGGCTTTGTTGCAACAAGAGAGTGTAGAGTGGACGCTGTCGACATCCTCGATGGTCATCTATGCTTACGATGCGGTTCTGAATGGCCCCGGGCTGACCAAGAAAACATCGATCAGGGCATTCAACAAGCTTCAAAATGCAGTTGCGCTAGGGCCATTTGATTTGCCAGCCAACGATCCTGCCGGAGGAATCCACATTACCGCATCGGCAACAGTTCGAAACCCTTCCAACATCGGCGTCAACCTCGACCGTCTCGGAGTCAATTTCGGTCTTACTACAAGCACGTTGGGAGAGGTCGGTCTTGCCAACGTCCTCAACATGACCGCAAGTGGAACGTCGACTGTCAACGTTGCTGGACGTATCCTGCCACAGTCGGGCCAAGGTCTGACGGATTTCTCGACGGTAGCGCAGAATTTCATCTCGAACAAGCCTACGACTTTGACGGTGCGAGGTGTCTACGCTGGTCCTGACAGCGTCACTTGGCTGACAGACGGTATCAAGACGCTTTCGATCCCAATCACGGTGCCGGGTATCGTGCTAGATCCGCTCAAGAGCGTCAGCTTGAACAGCACTACCATAGACTTCACTCAAGCGGGCGGTGAATGGTCGCCGTTACTCAGCACGGACACAGTCGCTGCCGCTGTCGAAATTCCTTTTGGATTCCCTTTCGGAGTGGAGAGTGTAGGAGGCTCCTTTGATGTGCTGTACGGCGGGCAAGGTGCAGCTCGTTTGGTGCTGTCCGACAGCGCTGCTCGGACCCAAGACCGGACAGTCAGTCTGGCAATCCAAAACGCACACTTGGACATTCCTGGAAACTACAGGAACAATTTTGCAAACGACCTCGCTGTGAGAGCCGTGCAAGACCAGTCGATCAGCGTGGGACTGAACTCGAATGCTGTCAATGCACTCGTGTCGACGGCGTCGGGCGATATCTCTGTCAAAGGTATTCCGATTCATCTCGACCCCGCCCTCGCTCTTGACGCATTCCAGCGCCTATCAACCAGTCCGATCGTCATCAGCGGGCTCGATGTGACTGGCGGTACGAGAGACTATGCAATCGCCACGGTGAACGCTGCCATCGTCAACCCGAGTCAGGTGCACGCCATCGTGGGCGACGTTCGCATGCAAGTCGATTATGGAAATGGCGGAAGCATCGGGGATGCGCTGGTTCGCAACGTCAATATTCCACAAGGCCCCATCACTCTGCCGGTAGAGGCGCAGCTCAAGCTCAACAGCGAGGTTGGAAGACAGCTCATCAAGGATTTCTTGACTCGAGGTGGACCTGACATTCAGGCCCTAGCTCACGGAACTTCGAGGTCCACCGCATATGGCTCACTCAATCCAGCGGTCTCGACTCTATCCTTTGGCGCGTCGGTGGCTAGGCTGAACGAGACGCTCGTCACAACGGCCAAGCTCATCGTGCCACCCAACGTCGACAAGAGGTTGATTGTTGCAGCTACATTTGTCTTGCACAATCCCTTCTCGGCTCAGATCACTGTCCTGCACGCCAAAGCAAGTGCAACGTCGCTCTCAGGAGCGCTGCTGGGTACCGTCGATGCCGACGTCAACATGGTCGCTCCAGGTCACTCGACGTTGACCTCGCCACAGTTCCCTGTTCGCGTCAACACGGATTTTGCCGCTGTCATCGGCTTCTTCGAAGATCAAGCAAAGGCAAACAATGTCGATCTAGCACCGCTACTGCCGCTGATCGACCCGCTAAAATCCCGCTCGAACTTGGACTCGAACGTCGCATTTGCTCCCGCTCAGAGCGAAGGTTGCCCCCTCAACGGCGCCACAGACGTGATTGGTGCGCTCCAACGTTCTTTACAGGGTGCACAAGTCTCAGCGGATGCTCAAGCTAATGTCCTCGTGGGACAGTACAGGATCAACGATGTTCCCGTGCAGCTGCAGCCCATTGCGCTCGAAGTAGACGACAGCGTGAGATACCTGATCGGACCTTTCGGCGCCCCCGTGGTGGAAAGCATCGTGAACAGCTTTACACTCCAAGTTGCCAATATCTCGGCCTCTAATCTCGCAGAAGATGGCCTCGATGTGTCAGTCAGCGTGACGATCGGCGGTATTGGTCCATTTGCAGCTCAGGTGAGCTTCGGAAAGCCTCTCGAGGCACGATACAATGGCAAGCGTATCGCAACTGTCAATGTCCCCACCTTCTGCCTACCTGCTGACGGACGCCTCGATCTGAACGTCAGACTTACGGTCACGGATCAGAATGGCTTTGGCGATTTCGTGAGCGACCTGATCGCTCAACCGGAGTTGGAGCTCGAGATCTACTCTGACGACGTCAGAGCCAACGCTTACGGTGTGCAGTTCTCCAAGATCTCTCTTTCGCGTTCGATCAGTCTGCAGGGCCTCAAGGGCTTGCGCGGTGTTCTTGCGAAAACTGTATCAGTCGTGGGCGAGACGTCTGATACATTACTGGTCGAAGCAGACGCAACCGTCCCTTGGCCGACATCGATTCGTGTTGTCCTGCCGATTATCAATGTCGACTTCAAATACGAGAATGTGGTGCTCGGTGGGGTCCATGTTCCAGCAGGAGTCGTTCTCGCTCCCAACACAGACACGGATCTCCACGTCACAGGTCAGGTGAACCGTCTGACCAACAATGCGCAGAGCACGGCGCTAGGCCACCTTGCAACCCGATTCATTTCGACCAACACGACCGCGGTAGAAGTCGTTGGCAACAGTGCGACAGATGCCAACGGGCAGAACATCCCGTGGCTCACACGGGCACTCAAGACGCTTGATCTCAGCGTGGATGTCGCTGGGCAGAACTTGAATCCCGTCAAGGGAGTCAACTTGCCTGACTTGTACGCGGATTTGACGGCTGCCAAGGATTCGGGCTACCAGCTTCCACTCTCGACGAATCGCACAGAAGCTATCGTGTCGATCCCTTACAACATCCACGTTGATGCAGTTTCGGCTTCAGGAACTGTATACGTAGCCGCCGAAGGATCGACAGCCCGTGCGGCCAGCGTGATACTCGATCAACTTCCGCTGGTCTCGGGCGCCATTGCAGGCAACAATCAGTCGAACACTTTGACCCTCAGCTTAAACAATCAGTTGCTAGTGGCCGTCGATCGAGCAGCATTCCAGCAACTTTTGGTTGTCGTCGTCTCGAAACCTACCACTGCTCTGCGAATTTTTGGCCAGGTATCTGCAGTGGTAGATCTTGCTGTGGGTCGCATCACAGTGGATTCGGTCAACTTGGACGTTCCTGCCTCGCTCCAATCGCTCGATAACCTGTCTGGTCAACTCAGCGTCATTGGATTAGCAGACGTAGTAGGTGGCACGCCAGAACACGGCATTGCGATGATCAAGGCGACGCTGCACAACCCTTCTGTGATCAGCGCCAAGGTTGCCCAGCTGAGCATTCCTGTGACATTGGACGGAGTAGGGATCGGACGCGCTGTTCTGGAGAATCTCGACATCAAACCTGGGGACAATACGGTCTCGGTGACGGTTTACATCAAGCTCGACGAGCCACTGGGCAGTCCGACTGCGGTCAAACTGATCCGACAGCTGATCCAGCCTGTTCCGGGAACGCACGATCCGTACATCACGACCTTGTACGCCCACAACCAGCCAGGAGCACAGCCGCCCATCACAACCTTGGAAGCAATCAATCCTGCGTTGGATACGCTCAATCTCAAAGTCGATTTGACAGGATTTGCGATGGAGCTGATCCGGCAAGCTACGATCAGCATCGAGGTGTTGGACCTATTTGCTGGACCCGGTGGATTGCCGTACGTTCTTGCGGACATCGACCTGGCGAATAGCCTACCGACCGAACTGGCATTGTATCATATCGTTGCTGATGGATCCAAAGCAGGATCGAGCAAGACGTACGCTACGCTCGATCATACTTTTGATCCGAGCTTGATTCTGCCGAAGGCTGCTGCTACGAACGTCAATCCGGGCCAGGCACAGGCTCACATTGACAAAGTTCTGCTGCCAATGGGTCTTCTCAACTCGATCGATATCGTGGGGTCACCTCTGGATCTGTACATCACGACGGCCTTGATCAAGATCGGTGGTGACAACGGTTACCAGCTGCAGGGAGAGCTTACGTACCTCAGCGTTCCGGCGACGTATCGCCTCACGTTGGCGGGTGCGGCGATTGCCAACATCGATTCGCTCGGTGGATTGCTGAGTGCGCTGGGTGGCATAGTGGGGTCTCTGTCACCGAACGAGCAGAAGCTGTTGAGCGATGGATTGCAGAACTTGGGCACAGGCAACATTCTCGGATTGGTGGACAACGGATTCAAGGATCTCGTGTGCGTGTTGAACGACCTGCCGATTCCACTGCTCAGCCAAGCAAATTGTGCACAGGCAACGTCGACGACGGCGTCTGTGAGCAGACAATCTGTAAGCTTGCCTCTTTCGGCGAGCACAGCTACAGCCAGTCCATCGGCCTCTTCAGCGACACCGTCAGCTGCGGCTGCAACGCCAGCAACCAGTGCACCTGCAACGTCTGCAACGCCAGCAAGCAGTGCACCCGCAACGTCTGCTGCTCCATCTTCAGCTCGTGTTGCCACCACCTCAGCCACCCCGGCAGCTGCTTCGACCACGGCGGCCAACCCTCTGGCTGGGTTGTTGAACGGTCTTGGTGGCTAGAGACCACCAGAAATTACTCGCCTCCGTCCTCTTCCCTTCAATACATCGCACTTTCCTACGATTACGGCAGTGCTTTCACTTGTGGATGTGGTGTTCGCTCACAGGAATTGAGGCCCACGCAGCACTAGTGTTCGAACGAAGGATGTAAATATGCCTGCTGGAGTGTGCGAATCCTCGAGAGCGTGCCCTTTATCACATTGTAAAAACCGCACAGATCCGTGTAAGATGCTTGTCTCTATGCGAGCGACGTTTTTTTCATTTCAGATGCGCACGTTATTTCCGGCCCAGAAGCACTGTTCAAGCTCGACCTTGAAATCCGTGCTTGTTTCGCTCTGAGCAGTGCCACATGAATCGCCGCATTTGTGACGAGCTGTACAATGAGAATAGTATAGGCTTCGATATTGTTTTGCATTACGATGAAAGAAGTGACGACCACCTCAAGGAGCGCTTGCTGGGTACCAGCAGCCTGCTCATGGTCAGCTCGCTGTACACCTCACTGAAATGCACCCACTTGTAAACGGCCTTTGCCGCATCCTTCGCTCTCCGAAGGACAGGACAACGTCGTTCAACAGTTTGTCATCACCAGTGAGCTCAATGGCGAGCTCTTCCGCACAACGACGGCTGTTCCTGTCCTGTTGCCTCCATCGCTACAACCGCTGTACTGACCTTCATACAGAATAGCAGCACTGTAGCTGACCAGGTATCCGCACTGTCCAACCGGTACCCAGCTAGTATACTCGACGTTTGACGAATACGATTCGACATAATCTGTGCCAAATGTTTGATACAGATTCGGGTCCTTCCACGAACCACCTCCCTCGAGGAAGTACTCGCTCGAAAAAGTGGCCTTCTTGCCTCCAGCAATCGACACAGTGCATGGTGAAGGAGACTGCCTGCAGTCAACTACATCGGACGTTTTGATAAGCCCCGAGCTCGTATAGTTACCTGGAGTGAGAGGTAGAAAGAAGTTGCAGGATACGTCTCGTTTCTCTTCTACTCTGAAGTTGAAGTCGGAGAGCCTCGATTCTTCTCGGCCATCGAGTTGGGCGTTGGAGGTGCCAAGCGTGGGCTGACCGGCAGCAGCTGACACGAGGCAAGTGAGGAGGGTGATCAACATGAGTCCTCGTGCGACTTTGACAGTTCGGCCTGCTGTGCTACTGGCTGGATTGGTACAGGCGATGCCCGCGCCGCTCCCACCATTTGCTTGCGAGTAGTTGAATGCGATTGCTGGAACGTCGACTTGATTTGTTGTCAAACACAGGTTCCGTCTTCCCCGATCCCCCATCTCGAAGATACCAGGACAATTGGTGTTGTTGAAGAATGCGGACTCGCAATAGTAAAGAGTAGCGTTCGGCATCGTGCAGGTATAGGAGCAAGTGTCACCGTTAGGATTTGGAGGCGTGTGGCTGCGGTCAGTTAAAGCAAGTGATGGAGATACGAAGCAACCACAGAGTTGATGGAAGCACGGACTGTGAACAAAGGATAAATCGAACCTCTTCCTTGTTTAAGAGCTTTTGTAGAATGGTCGAATCAGTGCTGCTAGTTCATGCATGAATGTGACGTTCTCTAGTGTGATATGATTTTAGGTACGTCTTGGCGTGCTTGGCTAGGAAAGCTTGCGGGTGGACCGATATTGCCGCTCGACATCAGTCGTCCCCGAACACGAAAATGTCAACGCTCAAGATCTGGTCTCAATTCCAGGAAGCGTGCTTGTTGCTCAATGAAAGTAAGCTCTAGAGAAGCGGAACAAGCTTTCCGAGAAATACAAACCGCCGAGAGGGCTTCTTATTGGGTGCACCAGCGTACCCAATAGAAGACAGCGTCGAATCCGAGACAGGTAGAAAAAAGGAAGATCTTTCAAGGCTTGGCAGGCTTCGAAAGCGTCAGGTGACAGGTTGATTCCATGCATGACGTGAATGCCAGCGATTTTGTCCGGTAATTTCTCCGGCAAAATTGACTAGCGTGCCTGCAATTTCATGGTGAAGTCGACGATGTCTTCGGAGAGCTTGCTAGGAGCGTACGTTTGTCAGACCATCACATGTCCCTACATCTAGCGCGGTGTTGTCAACCCACCTGGGTGCATACTGGCGCTGATAGCACGCACACCAGAGTCACGCAATGTGTCTTGACATGGTACCTAGCGCAGACAGCAGCCGTCAGAGACCGCACGTCAAGGTTGAGCTCTAAAATTGGAAGCATTGCTCATAGGCCATAGGGTTTGGGATCACCGTGATGTTCAGGCTGTGCTGGCTATCTCGCCCAGCTCATCAGACTTGCCTTTACTTACAAGCTGTGCAGCCCAACTTTTGCTATGCATTGGATAGGTTGTTGACGGCCTCTCCCATACAATCCACTCCGTATCTGTGGCAGCAATGGTGGCTCAACCTATTGCAGAAGACATCTCGAGCTCGACATTGTTAGCGCCGTGGGGTCTAGGAACTGCTTCTGCGGCCACAGCCGAGTGGTTTTGGGAACAGAGAGGTTGTAGGAGGAAGTAGTTCAGGCAGGTAGTCTTGCAGGTGACTGCAGAAGTGTTGCGGCACGCTACTGAGCTGCTATTGCTAGCAAATCTTTGTAGAACATGCAACGAGGAGTTGTGAGACTACCTTGCAGACGGTTGCAGATAACATGATAAGAGCGGGGAGGCAACGCAAGGCCTCGCATTGCCGGTGAAACCAATTTGTGGCCGGGGAAACCAATCACCGATTAGCCAGATCGGTTGTCAAGATCTGGCAAGCGCGTGGAGGCCCAAACAGACGTCCTCCGACAACAACCACGCCAACCCCGCCAGCGAGCAAGCCTTGTCAGCCTCTCCCATTCACACGATCCACCTGGCATCCATGGCAGCAATGATGGCCCGACATATTGCAGAAGACTTCTACATCTAGCGCGGTGTTGTCAATCAGTGGTTTCAGAGAACTTAAACGTCTTGCGCGGCGAGAGAGACGCGCGCTCAGAATCAATTTTGTAATGCCAGAGATGTGAACTACAAATTTTCATTCATGCGTTGTAGTTTATTGGAATTACTTGGGAATATTGTGTGTCAAATTCAAGACTACTAATCAGAAGACGCGCACTACAAAAGACCAAGGCATTCAAAGTCAACAACGCAGGCATCCATAATCAACTTGGAGAGACGTGCACTACAAAGACTCCTCTGATGGACAGAGAGAGATCATTCCACTTTTGCCACACGCTCCCATTGTAAACATGTCCCTTGTTGTCTG